>NW_008239054.1:2117285-2155957 GCF_000691975.1 Corvus brachyrhynchos | reverse complement strand
GGCCGGGGGCGGGCGGGGCGGTGGGAGCGCCCGGGGATGGGCCCGAGGGCCTGGGATTCCTCGGGGGTGGGATTGGTCAGCCGTGGGTCCATCAACGCCGGGCCCTGGGAAATAACATAAAAACGCAAACGCAAATAAGACCCCCCCCTAAGGCAACCTAGGCCGAACGGTTTCTTTCACCCAGCAGGTTAAGAATAACGCAATCGTTATGATTGGAAGGGACCTCTGGAGATCATCCAGTCCAGCCCCCCTGCCAAGGCAGGGTCACCTGGAGCACCTTACACGGGAATGTGTCCATGTGGCTTTGGAATGTCTCCAGAGAGGGAGACTCCGTAATCTTCGGGGGCAGCCTGTTCCAGTGCTCTGACACCCTCAACATAAAGCAGTTCTTCCTCTGGTTGAAGTGAGATTTCTTGTGTTTTAGTTTATGGCCATTGCTCCTTGTCCTGTCACTGGGTGCCACTGAAAAGAGCCTGGCACCGTCCTCTTGGCACCTCCTTTTGAGATATTTATATGTATTGATGAGATCCCTTCTCAGTCTTCTCTTGTCGAGACTAAACCAGCCCAGCTCCTTCATTCTCTCCTCATTAGAGAGACACTCCAGACTCCAAATCATCTTTGTGGCCTCCACTGGACCCTCTCCAGTAGCTGCTCATCTTTCTTATACTGAGGAGCCCAGAACTTGAATTGCTAACTGGACACAGCACCCTAGATGTGGCCTCACTGGGGCCAAGTAGAGGGGCAGGATCACCTCCCTCCACCTGCTGGCCACACTGTTCCCGATGCACCCCAGAACACCATTGTCCTTCTGGGCCACCAGGGCATGGTGCTGGCTCATGGTCAACCTGTCACCCACCAAGACTCCCAGGTCCTTCCCCAGAGCTGCTCTCCAGTGCTGGTACTTGGGGTTATTCCTCCTAAGGCGCTTACTGTGACATTGGGTGTATCGTATTTCATATTTGGAGGTAGACACATACTCCACAAAAGCGTCTGGCCTCATTTCTAAAAGCTGTGTCTTTTATTTTTAATTTCCGGCATTAATGGTATCATGTGACATAATTCCACTGTTCGCTGACAAGATTATGTGCAAAAATGTTTCCTCTTAGTTGTTTCAAACCTGTTCCCTTAAAGCTTTATTGCATTCTTGCTACTTCTGTTAATTTGGAAATAGTGAATAAAAATTATTCTCTGCTCACCTTTATATTCTTTCCTAGATTTTCTATTGTATCATCTTCAGTCATTTTTCCCCAAACAGGGAAGGTACTTTGTGCTAAATAACATGAGCAGCATTCCTAAACTTGATGTGAGCATTTCTAGCCTTCCCTGCTGTCCTGAAAAACACCTGACGTCATTTCTTACTTTAAACATTACCAACTGACTGACATTTTCAGAGAGCTATCTGCCTTAACTCCTACAGATTTATCCTGAATCTTATTTCTGTAGCTAATAATTATGACAGCAGTTGTCAGTATTTTTAATTTTTCTGTAAAACTGCATGTGTATTAATTAGAAAAATATGCATGTACCTTACTCTTGGGACATCCTGACAGTAGCTAACTATCCACCCTTAGAGCATTCCTATAATCTTTTACACACCCAGTTTGTCCTCATCAAAGAGCAGAACACTAGTTATGAACAAAAATATTTGTTGAGTATTTTACAGAATCATGGAATGGGTCAGGTTGAAGGGACCACAGTGGGTCATCTGGTCCAACCTCCCTGCTCAAGCAGGGTCATCCCAGAAACAAGGCACAGGATTGTGTCCAGACAGTTCTTGGGTATCTCTGGTGAGGGAGACTCCACAACCTCTCTGGGAAACCTGTTCCAGTGCTCGGTCACCTGCACAGTGAAGAAGTTTTTCCTCACATCCAGGTGGAACTTCCTGTGCATCAGTTTCTGCCTGTTGCCTCTTGTCCCATTGCTCAACACCACTGAGCAGAGCCTAGATCCACCCTCTTGGCACCCTCCCTCCACATACTCACAGACATTGATGGGGTCCCCTCTCAGTTGTCTCTTCTCAAGGCTGGACAGGCCAAGTTCCCTCAGCCTTTCCTCATAAGAGAGGAAATCATAAGAGAGGAAATCCCTTAATCACCTTTGTTGCCAGGTCCTTCTCCACAGAGCTGTTTTCCAGTAGGTCAGCCCCCAGCCTGTACTGGTGCCTGGGGTTATTCCTCCCCAGGTGCAGGACCCTGCCCTTGCCTTTGTTGAATTTCAGACAGTTCCTCTCTGCCCATCTCTGCAACCTGTCAAGGTCCTTCTGAAGGGCTGCACAGCCCTCTGGGGTGTTGGCCACTCCTCACAGCTTTTATTTTTTAAAACTTCATAAAGGTTTATCCCTATTTCATATCTGACATTCAGAGAAGGTGTCCCAGAGGATTGGTTTTGGGCAATTTTCCTAATATTTGTTCTTAGTGAAATCTTCCTTTTAAACAGAAAACTTTGGTGAGGGCGAGGTGGGAGTGTTAGGAGGTTTTAATGTGAATTCTGTTTACAAAATCATCTGTAGCATGAGTGATTTGGGGGGAACTAGAAAGGATTTTGCAAAAATGCTTTTGACAGAGAAATTTAAATAAGAAGTTGCACAGATCCCTACAGAGTTTCTTATTCACTGCCTTTTGATCACCACGAATGAAAGAACCTGTAACATACTGCTATTTTTCCTATGTACAGCAGAGGACACTCTGGCATTAAATAGAACTGACCAGTGAAGTAAAATTAAGACAGAACTAGCAAACATGGATGCACCCATTAGAAAAATGAAATATGGTAACCTAGTAAACAACACCCAAACAGAATTTCTTGGAGTCATATATATTCTGATGTTAGCAGAACATTATGTTAGGAGAAACTTTTGAGTAACTATGGGAAAAGAACTATTTCTCTCACACCCAAGACTAGACTATAAAGTATACAGCAACAAACAGTAAAATTTACATGACAAATCCAATTAATAAAGGGAAGAAAAGAAAGAAATTGGTGGAGAATTTTAGTAATGTTTGTAAAAATGTTTACTACTCCTTCCTCTGCATCTTCCATCCCAGATTATCAGAACATTTTAAAAAAAAGAATAAATCCTCTGAGATTGGTATGTTTTTCGTAAATAAAGATATTTGAATACCAATAGATTTCTTTTCTGTGTTTTATACTGTATAATAGACTACACAGCAAAATAGAGATTTCACTTTTCCCATAAATCTTTAGAACACATTTTAAATCTGTAATAAGTGTTAACATCAGCAATCTAATTTAAAAGCGATGCTTTATCCAGTCAGTGAATAGAAATTTGCCACAAGACTTCATCAAAGCAAAGTGACTCTCAGGCAGGAAGCATACACAATGGAGGGTTCATTCGTTGAAGAGCTTGGAAAACCAGCTTTCATTCAGAAACAAGTCCTACATTATTCACCTGCCTTTAAGAAATTCACCCACACCCACAGGGGCGGAGCTGTCAACAGATGGCGAGTTTTCTTCCGCCCATTCCTATGTTCAAACCGTAATAGCATCTTCCCTCTGAATTCCTAAGAACAAAGTTCTGTGTTGCTTCCCTTCTGTCTGGGTAGTCTGCTGTGTTCTCCTGTTCCGGGAAAAAGGAGCCACAGGCAAGTCTAAGACAATGACTGTGAATAAATTACTCGTTTGAGGTTTTTGCAGAACATGGGACTGGGACGCTCTAGGTAGTTCAAAGATGTAATTACAGTTACCAAGTGTCTGTACAGCACTCTTACTTTATGTGTAGCTTGAAGGTTTTTTGTTTCTTATCCTTAGTAATATTCTATGCTTCACTGGAATTTTCTAGGAACTCTCATTTTATGCTACTACATAGAGCAGTAAAACAATCTGTGTATATACTGGTTTACTAAACATTGCTCATCAGCTATGTGGGATTTTAGTTAAAGCCAGCTCTTGCACCAGAACAGATCTTTCTCTGTATGAGTCTGGCCTTTTCTCATTTTAAACTTTGTTTTGTATCTCTTTCTCAAATAGTCTCACCCAGGAGATGCAATAATATTAGAGGAAAAAAGAGATTTCTCTAGCTGTGTTTCCTGTCTGAGAATTTGTGTTAGTCAGCGCACCAATCACTACCTGGATCTCAAAAATACAACGCTGGCAGAGCATTTCTTTTTTATTCTTCCAAGTGTCTGGTCCATCAAATGTAACAGTTTCTGAAGTTTCATACTTAAAAATATTTTTCCATCTTTCATTATATGTTTGTGCATCTCACAACCCAATTCTATGTAAATGATCCTATTTCCTTACCCCAATAAGAACACAAAAAATGGAGATATGCAGAAACAAGACCCTGAAGTACAGCTGTAAAGTGCTTCTTGACTGAGCAATGGCAATTAATCTGGGTAATTTATTCAGAAACACTAAACCCCATTTTTTATCTTAATAACAAGAGGACATATCCCTGACAGAAATTATAAATAAATAAATCCATTTATTAAAAAAAAAAAAAAACCACACTCAAAAACATACATTGTGAAGTCCTGCAGGAGGAGAACAAAAGAAAGCTTAAATGGAAGAAGCTCTCTGAAGTAACTTAAAGAGCTGACTACTGGAGCCAAAAACCTCAGGGTGATTAATCGTGCTTTTACATGAGTTCCTGCCACTAAGCACTTCACCTTTTAATGTAATTCATTAAAGACAGAAATTATTTGCTACTTAGGAGATTAACAAAAACCACTCTCTGAGATATGTACATATGATCCAGCAAAGCATTCACACATATTGTGAGGAAAGATAGATTGAACAATCTAAAAAAATATGTCCAGCATTTCTGTGATTACTTTGGCTCTCTGTGGAGATGTAAAAATGTTTGTGGAAAACCTTCCTTTTCCCTAAGTCAGGCATTCAGCCAGACAGTTATGTACATCCGGCTTCTTCATCATTACGCTATTAAGTGAAGTCATACTATGTAAACATCCACTGTGATTAATATATGGATGCAATCAAGTCCCAGTTTTTTGTAGTAGAGAGTGCTGTAACTAAGCAGGAAAGCACTTCAGGGTATGTATTAACTCAGGTGTGCAGAAAGGCACAAAACATTAAATATCTGTGCAATACATTAATGAATCATTAATATGTGCCCTAGAGTGCATATAGCTCTTAGTCACAACATAAAAGTAAAAAAGCACATCCTTGACAATAAATAATGTTATCTTTCAAGGAAAAGGAAAACACTGCAATATACTGACATACTTTTTGAAGAACCAGCTCGAAATTGCAAAAAATGCAAATTTAAATTTGACTTTAAATCTTAGGAGATGGGCTGATTCACCTTTGTGATCCAGTAGAGGACACAATGTTCCAGAAGCTATTTAACTGTAAGAAGCAGACACTGCATTTTTGTTACTGTGTACTCAGCTCATGGTTGTGGAGGTGGTTGATACCAGAGTACTGTGCTGTACTACCACAAGCACAGCCAGAGGGCTGAGGAAAGTACTTACTCACCTTTACTCCATACTCATTCAACCACATCTGGGATAGTGTGTTCCGTTTTGGCCTTCCCTAGTATTGGAAAAATATTTATAAGCTTGAGTAAGTCCAGCCAAAGGCCACCAAGATGGTCAGATGGTTGGAACACAGAAACCAGATGGGGAGACAGAGGAAATTGGTGTTGTTTTAACCTGGAGAAGCAAAAGTTGCAACCTAATGGCAGCTTTCCAGTGCCTGCAAGGAGGTATACTGAGAAAATGGAGTGATTCATGGACATGCGTGATGAGTGGCTGATAAACAATGGTGAGAATCTGAAATGGAAGTTCCAACTAGATAGAACAAAAATGTTCTTTCACCACAGGGACAGTCAGACAATGGAACAGGTTGCCTGGAAAAGTTTTGCATCCCTGAGTATTTTCAAAACTAGACTGGATAAAATTCTTTCCACTGTGGTCTGATCTCATGGTGGTACCTGCTCTGAGCAGGTGGATGGTGGAGTAATTCTCCAGACTTTGTCTCTATACCACACTATTCACATTTGTGACATACTTGTATGGCTTGGTTTGTACTTGTACAAGTTCAAGTCCAAGCTTGCTGGGCTTCCATCAGTTGGATCCACACAGTGCAATAGGGCTGTGCAGCTGCACAACATTACTGTCCTATTATGCAAAGCCTAACCGCAGGTTAACTTGCATGTCAGTGTGATCCTTCAGTACAGAGGGTACTTCATGTCTTCCAGAATGTGCTTACCCTCCTACTGCTTGGTGGGCAGACAGAGAAGGATGGAAAGGTCTGCTATTAGAATTGTTACTACACAGCCATCATCTACGTGCTAGCCATCACTTATGTTGTCAAAAACATCAATTACTTTAGTAGACATAGTTTTCTCAAGTGCACAGTGATCCATAAATAAAATCCATGTAGTTTTTAATGCATACTTACTCTTTTCTCTTCCTTAAACTGAAAAGACACCTGAGCATTGCCAGAATGCTTGTGGCTGTTCCCAATGGATGTTTATTTGTTCACCCTAAAACTATATTTTTGAGCCAGTTTTTGAGGAAAGAACAATAAATGAAGAGAGTTTATGAAGAAAGATTGTGCAGGCAGTAGTAGCTCTTAGTTTGCTCTTGCAACACGTTCAGGAACATGACTGAAGCACAGTAATTTTGCCAGTCATTGTTAATGACATGGTACTTAGTCTCTGTGCCATTGTCTTGCCATATCTGACTCAAAACCAAGTCAGAGCTGGTGACGGATAAGCAGCTGTGTGCAGGAGTCAGCTGTCCATGTTTCTTCAGACATCTGCGGTTTATGAAGTGGTGACCAGATGCGCTGTCATTGTCTGGTAGTGGTGCAAGGCCACCATATGCTTTTTTGTTAGGTGACTCTCCTACCCTGTCACATCTGGCACTGCTGCCTAATTAGAGTAAAAGCCCCTCACTTCAAGTGGGATTCTTATTTCTTTTGGCAAATGGGGAGCAGGGGACAGGAAAGTTTGGAAAATGGATACGGATGCTGTAGCTGAGAGTACTGTAGCAATGCTGGGAAAATGTGGCTGCTCACAGTCACTGTCTGATGTTTCCCCTCTTCTGGCTGTCACAACCTGTGAGCTGTGTCACATACCTACAATTTTATGTCCCCAAGAAACATAATCTTCAAACAAACATATTTGCCAGGTGTTTGCTGTTGTCCCAGGAAGGAGAATCTGATCTTTTCCTGTGTAGTCCTCCAGCACTCAGAGTGGCCATTTGCTTTGCTTTTGTTTTAACTTGAACTGGGGACAGTGTGAGGGAAAGGAGGCTCATGGCCTTCCCAGTACTCCAGTGTCTTCAGAGTACAGTAAGCAGGGCAGGTCACACCAGACCCGACTCAACTGCATCTCTACTGCCTGTGAGAATAGGACTTGCATGTGAGTAAGCTGCTTCCACAAGTCCAAGGTTTCCCACCTGAGAAGCCAGATGGTATCACCCCAGACCTTTTCAAGTGCATATCAATATTTACAGTGTGTGGACAATCAGGGAGTCGGTCCTCAATGAAAAGCCAATGCAAAGCCGATGATGTAGCCAGACAGCATAGACACAGGCATGGCAAAATGTCTGATACATTATAGCGTTTGTGCCTTTCACTGAGAGGCCACACCTGCAAGGTCTATATCCCTTATTGAAGCACAGATTTAATGCACATATCTTTATTGTCAAAGTCTATTTGTTTGGGGTTATACTACGCAGAACTTTGGAATTACCAAGCCCTACAGAGTTGTAAATGCAATCCAATGCATTTTTCTAAGTTGCAGTGTTATTGTAGCTACTGGTATTTTTCTTGGAAACTAGGTGTCACTAGTGGTTTAGAAATAGCAGATACAGTTTCATTCCTATGTGCTTATTTTTCCTGCAACTCATTTATAATCTCTCAGCCTCTCCCTGTGCACCTCCAAAAGAGCATGGAGCTGCTTTCTCTGTAACTGAAGACTGAAATTAGATTCTTCTGTAGATTTCTTCTCATCAAGCCAAAGAAAGACAGGTCCCTTGTCTCCGTATGTCATCTTAATCATCCTGGTGTAGCTTTGTGAAACTCACCCAGTTTTTTTCCTTTTCTCTTTCTACTGTGGGACCCAAAGCTAGACAGTTCTCCAGGCACGGTCTCACAAGTGCCAAGCAGAGGGCACTTCTCTTGGTCTGGCCATGGTGCAGTACTACTGCCCAGTATGGGATGAACTTCCATCCTCACTGCTTATGCCTGTTCCACTGTCTGCCTCTAGCACTTGAAAGTCCTTTCCTGCAGAGCTTCTCCTCAGCCAGTGCTCTGCAGCCCCAGCAGTCCACAGCAGCTGCATTGCAGAGTCCCAGGACTCTGCACTTTTCCTTCTAGATCTTCATGACATTTCTGGCTTCCAAATGGCTGCCCGACCCACCAGTGCATGGAGTGCTTTCCCCCACCTCGCCATCCAGCCACCAGTGTGCTGCTAACTGCAAACTTGCTGAGGTTATGTGCTGTTGTCTCCTTGCCCAGGTCATTCACAGGCATTAACCTTATCGACCGCAGGTACCTCCAGTGGGGCACAGCCAGTGACTGAACATCAGTTGAATTTTGTACCATTGATCACAAACTTGGGAGCCTGGTGATCCAGCCATTTTTACCACCCAGCAGCCAGCTTCTCTAATCCTATATCTCACTGACTCCCTAGAAAGACTGTGGGATACTCTGTGCTAGGTCTTTGTGCTCCTGGATGCGTTTTCCAAGAGAATTTGCTCCATAAAATTCCTGGAGACTGAGGTTAGGCTGACTAGCAGGCAGTCCATGGTTTCCTCCTTCTTACCAATCGTGAAGGGGTCCTAATCCCTATCCTCTCATGGTAATCACAGCTAAGATTGTCATTGAGTATCACATGTTGAACCACTATTTCCTTATCCATGAGTAAGGAATCCAGGAGAAGCACCTCCAGTGCTTGATACATCCACAAGCCGTGTTAAAGAATTGCATCTAAACTCCATAAATTTCCTGAATTCTTGCACCCTATTGCAGTGGATACCCAACAATAACAGTACTATACGGTGCTGAAAATAAAATGTGTTGTATAGTACATTCTTATTTTCAAAGTGGGTTATCAAAGATTGCTTGAAAATCAGAGTAGAAGAAATCCAAGACCTGCATAGTCCTTTTAAGTAAGGAAGTTGTTATGTGACCCTTATGTACTAGAATTCCTTCACTAAGTTTCACAGTATAGGTAGAAATTAATTTTTTTAACACTCTTCAAAGAAAATGTACAGATTCAATAAAGTGTTCATAGCAATGCTGTGGTCTGGAAAATTCTTCTGTAGGATCATGGGATGGGTGCACATGTGTGATTCACACTGTTCAGATACATACAAGCTGTTTTTCTTTGCAGAAAGGAGCTCCACTGCTCTGAAATACCTGAAGTAAACTTCTGTACCTCACAAAAACTTCTGCTGTCACCCGACCATAGTAATACACTGTGGCCCAGGCAGAAAATGGCAGAAGGATGTCCCCTAGAGAAACTTTATATCAGTAATGTAAATTTATCAGTTCCTGACATTTTCAGCTTTCATACAATGATGGTATTGATCATCAACAATTCAGAACTAATCGTCCTTCCATGTCTGTTTGGGGATGAGATAAAAAAAAAAAAAAAAAAAGAAGAATAAAAAAAGCATATACAAATTATGTAGAAGCAATTCCTCATTGTATAGTTCTTGGATAATGCCTGGCATGTTGAATCAGACCTATTTAGTTGTGATCAAAGTCATTCTTGTTTCATGCATAAATGAATGAAATAACTCAATTGTCTGACCTAGGAATTGCTCAAAGCATTTTAAGAAAGAAGGATGATCAGTTGTATGTTTGAACACAGTCCTCACGGCACAGGTGGATGAGATTTCCTGCAAATAAATACATATCCTAATAACACGAAACACAACTTTAGAGTGATATTGTTTTCAAAACACAAAAATTAATCACATAAACCAAGTAATTTCTCCGTGTTGATACAGATATTGTTTTGCTTGTACTCAACAGACTGTCTTTTCAGCATCTCTTCCCATCCTGTATATTCCAAAATGCTCAAGAAAGTCATCTGGGCATCATGAATATGAAAAGGAGTTGGAACAACTTGGCAGGACAGGGAGATGCTGGTTGCCAGAACTGCCTGTAGTGCTGCTTTTATAAGGAAGGAGCTGTTCTGTCAGTTCCATTGGTCTCGTAAGGTACCAGGACTATGCCAACAGACTTCATATGATATCATCAGGAAATTTTGCTCACCCCAAGCAGTCAATTCTTGCTTCCTATTAGTATATGATTTATACCGAAAATTGCCCAAAATCCCACCCTCCCAATGACTGCAAACTTGTGTTTTGTTTGTTTTTAATCTGAAGTTTGCTGTGTGCACTGAGGCTAACCACACACTGTAGACAACTGTCCTGAGTTAACCTTTGCTATACCTGTATGGCAAGAACCTCATTCCACTGCAGGAATTCCTCCCAGCATTCAATGCATGGCTGCCAAATGTGCTTATTTGGATGTCTCTGTCTGCTTCAGCCATCATGGCATTTACTCCTCGCCATTCTCCACCTGTCTTAAATCTCAAGACTTAAAAGGGCCAGCTAAAAATTCCTAAGGGTCATCTCCCATTCAGCATGAAAAATAGCAGAAAATCAATCCTGCCCTCTCCTCAAACTTTGACCTTATAGAGCAGAAAGTTACCAGACAAAGACCAATTTGCTGCTTGGACTGGGAATCACTCAAGTACTGAAACATGACTTGAAGATCTATTTTCATCCTAACGCATAGGAATTAAATAAGAGTTGAAAAAGTCTGGAAACTTTGTAGGTTTTTGTGATGTTCAGATGCATAGCCAAATGATTTCAGCCTTAGTATTCTCTGAGGTTTGGTAAAAAAATGAAAAGTGTGTTTTGCCACAAACAGCTTGTGTCAGAATGTGGAATACCTGCACTGTAAGTAAAATTTTAATCAATTCCCAGCATGGCAAGGCCACACTGAGGTCTCCAGTCCTTTTTCCTCCCTTTTTTAAACTTGTAAATTCATGATCTGAGTTTCTTGTCTGAAGCAAAGGTGATTCTCATCTTTTTTTTACACTGGTACCAGTATACCATCGGTGATGTCAGCAGAACGCCATCGGTGTAAAGCAGTCCTACAGCCGTGCCTGGAGTTCAGCTCCAGTTTGCATGGCCCAGGTCTCCCTCACTGATATCAGCGTGCAGTCACTGATGAGCTTAAATGCACATCCTCATCCACAAGTTTTAAGGTAAAATGGAATTCAGCCAATATTGCTGGAGCTTACCCTACACTCAAGGTTATTGTTCTGATCTGGATGTGGATAGACAAGTGATGCTGTGAACACTGCAGTGCAATGAACTGCACATTCAGGCACTCTGGGTCTGTCTTTGGCTTTTTTTATGGCAGTACTTGCCAAGGGAATAGGACCCATCTTTTCAAATTGGTCCTTATTGATTTGAGTGGCTGTATTTTCTATTTTGCAATTGCATCATGGATAATCTAAGAAATACTTTCCAGAGGTTCAAATTGCAAACAAGTAACATCCACCTATTTTTTACACTTACCTTTGGTCTTGATGGCAAACAAGTCCCAGTTTAAAATACAGCCATAATATTACAGCATATATATTGTGACAGTAGCATTGCTAGCACTGTATTTCTTCCAGTCTGCTGCACAAAGGTCCACTTAGTTCCATATTTTCTGTTTGGACTCTAAAATTTATCTGATACAGTACAAAACAACAGAAGAAACAACAGCCAACATGCCACTAACTGTATCACTGCCACAGAACAGATTTTAAATGTCAAAATGGAAACTAAAACTGACATAAAGGTAGCTGCCAGTAAAAGAATTTCTGGGGAAAAAAATAGAATGTGAAACAAATGAAAAAAGTTGCACAGAAGTCAGAGGTGGTATCATCTTAACAATGAAAAGAAAGAGAGCAAAATGCAAGCCAGGTAAAACATGATTATTATTTTGCAATTGTTTCCCCAGCTGATAAGAATAAATTCTGCTTTCCTGTTAGGCTTTCAATGGTCTCCAGAATAAATCTTCATATTTCTACTCTTATTTTTTTAACAAATGCTTTTTACTCTATGTGTGTGTGTGTGTGCGTGTGGTAAATGAGATGTTCTCATGATACATCTCAGCTAAATGCTTTGTGTGCCACCAAGTGTTATCCAGATAGAACTTCTGATTGCAGCTCCCATTTATCATTTGATAAGTTAGATGTAGCCACTGGATTTTATTTTCATTAAGGAGTGCTGGATGGAAAGTTGATAGCTATAGCAGGACTGGTTGGTGTCTCACTTTGTTCTGCAAACACTGGTTTATACACTGTAATTTTTGCTTGCAATTTGCCTCCAAGAGCTAGGCTGATGAAAGGAAAAGTGGCTCCTAATTTGAAGGCTGTGTGATAAGGCTATCAGTTTATTCCTCCAAAAGGAACCACCCAGATACCATAAAACTGCAGTGAAATAGCTGTGTCAGCAAAGGTCATGACCAGTAAATAGCAAAGTTCTTTTTCTGCCATGAACACCACTTGTCAGCAGACTTGGTGGCAAGTGATGGCCAAAAGGACAACAAAAATGTGTTTGTATTTTTTTTTAATGTTTCTATTTTGGGCTAAGTGTGAATATAAAGCTAAACTTTTTTTATTCTTTCCACCAGTCATGGGGCAACAAAGCAGACCTTCCTTCTGCCTAGCAGTGCAGCATGTTTTGGTTCGGGATCAAAGGGGCACGTCTACAGGCTGGGCATCAGGAGAGTACCTCTTTTCTTTCCCTGTCACTTCCAGCCTTACCCTTCACACTTGCCTCAGGAGACCACTTTGCACTTGCCAGAGGCAAATTCTCCCTGGCAGGAAGATGGCCTCCTTAGACAGAGCATGGGTTTGCTTTTCTTTCACTTCTCTACCCAAACGATTCACGTGGTGCAGTTGGCTACAGAGTGGTATTTGCTCTTTGTTACAGAGAGACCCTTCTCCTCCAGCACTTCTCCAACCATTTTGTTCAAGGCTATTTCTTTCTTTCCCCAGCACAAGCTTCACTGCTTAGTTCACTCTGGTCTGGATAAAAGGTTTACCAGGAATACAAAATGATTTTCAGAAGAAGAGCCATGTGCTGCATGCCAAGAGAACAATTAAGGAATCACTGTTAGACTGTAGCCGAGTTTGATACCGTGAACACAGAGTGCGTTTGCTTTTGCATGTCTGCAGAACATCATTCATCATGGTGTTTCTGGCTCCCACAGCCCCGTTCTTGTCCTGTTCCTCCTCTGCCTCTTCTGAGCAATCTGTTTATTAATGAGAGCTTCAGTGTGAGAGGTTTAAAGGCTGAGAGGCTGAGATCAGGACCCTGACAAGTCACAGGCTTTTATCATCTTCTCTGGGCATTCTTTTTTGACGGTGTCTGTCTCTCCTCTCCTCTGTCAACAACTGACTGAGTTATAATTTGGGCACCTCTCTTCCAACTGAAGTTAGGAGTGGTCCTCTAGGGTTTTCCCTTGACATCAGTTCTAAAAAAAGAACCAACCCTCCCCTGTTTCCTTGGTTGTGGTAGGTCTTAGCCAGTTGGAATTTTTTAGAAAGAAAAACCAGACTGCCAAAAAGACACCCTTAAAAACTTTAAACCAAACCAAAACAGCAGGGAATAAAAAGGAAAAAAAACCAAGGTGCAGAAATATTTTTCTCTTGGCATTCAGTAGCAAACATGAAAAAAAAAGAAGAAAGGAAAAAAAGCTGTCCCCAAAAGTTAATTTTAAGAAATATTTTCTCTTAGATATTAAAAAAATAGTTATCTACATAAATGTGTGATACAGAAATGGCTGTATCTGGTGTAAAACAAATTTAGGAATAGCTATAATCTTGTCACAAATAGAAAATATATTTTCTGTGTTAGAAGACTATATGCAAATACCATTTCATTAACAAAATATTTCTTGTCTGAAGTTATATCATTGTGTTCGATGGATTTTCTCCTTGAATTTTTCTAATTCCCTTCTATATCCAATTTTACTTTGATGCCCACAATGATCCCGTAACAATGAATTCCAGAGTTTAATTTTACTCTGTTAACACTTACTTCCTTTTTGAGTTGCTGATAACTTTAGTTAATCCCTCCTGCTTTTTTGTATTATGATGAACCATAAGTAAAGACTTCCTACTCATTCTGTCTCCTTCTCCTGCGAGTCACTGAATTCTGCTATCACCACTCTGTCATCACTTTTCAAGGCTGGCAAATCCTGGCCTAAATGCATCTGGTACAGCAGTTTTTGTCATAAAAACTAAAACGATACAAAACCTCTGTAACATAAATAACTCACATTGCAAAAAACGCCTGGAAGACTAATTCCCACTCATTTACACTTGAGACATTAAGTAATTTTAACTAAGTCACTCCCTTAACAACTGCAGTTATTTAACCCCTCAGAATATGACCTCTTCTGTTAAAAAATTACCTATGCCAACATTACCGAGGCGCGTAGTTCATTTCGGAATAACAGCATCATTTTAGATGCCCACACTTGCTCCTCTATTGCTACTAGAGTACTCAAGATGGGTGTGGGGGACACTACAAGATATATCTGTCATCTTGAAATGTGAAGGGATAGATTATACACTACTGCTATTCCAGACTTGCCAATTTGAGAGACATATCCTGTCCTCTACCCTAAGACTTTACAGACCTGAATGGATCAAAGTGTGACACAAAGACCTTTTGCAGGAGTACCTTCTTATTCTCGGTAAACAAATTCTGCATTAGCTCTCAGCCGAAAATCTGTAATTGGATAATGATGTTGAGTAATCATTCTTGTAAATATCCTTAGCTGCTTTTTTGTCTAGAAAATCAGCAAGGAGAAATGTCAAGGGGAAAAAACCACAACATTTTAACATACTTTAAAAATTGTACTTTAAATTACTGTATTTTGACTGTGAGAGTTAATCCT
Organism: Corvus brachyrhynchos; assembly: GCF_000691975.1. NCBI lineage: Eukaryota > Metazoa > Chordata > Aves > Passeriformes > Corvidae > Corvus > Corvus brachyrhynchos. The sequence goes on along the minus strand of NW_008239054.1, from coordinate 2,141,038 downwards.
CTTTCTCTCTCAATCACAAGATACTCCTCCTTGTGATGATGGTGTCATCAAAATACTCTATAATTTGCTTATGTGCAATCTTCATTCATTTCAGTGAGACTACATGGAAGTGAAAAAACTACCTTTCATGGAGGAACATTTCTATTATATGCTCTAGTTTCAGGGAATAAATCTCATCTTTGTCAAAAGCAGACATGTGCACAGGATAGTTACAGAATGTATATTGCTGAACCAAATTATCCACATATGAATTTGGTTTTACATGCATTAGAAGACTGAGTGCCAGATCCTGCTAAGGTTGCTTATGTGAATTGTCTTATTTATTTCATGCCTTACTGTACAAGGAAAGCTGGATTTAGCCCACTGTGGTTTTAGTACACAAAGGAATACTTATTTCTCCACTTCCTACTGGTTTCATTTCAATGTAAGAAACCACAACCAAAAAGGAATTAATTTCCATGAGTGTGAAAGAGCAGAGAGCTTTTAGAGCTATGTTTTGCAGACAGTGTCTCTTTCATGATAGGAAGAAAGGAAAATTCTGCACTGCCTCATTCTCCCAGCACATTTAGGACATTTCAGGTCGGATCTCCCTGTGTTATGACCCACCCTTGAGGCAGGGTAACTGAGATTCTTGTTAATCCCTTGGGCCTGATTAGAGTGAAACTACACCGAATGACCAGTGTTTGTTTAGATAGATATATATATATATATATATGTGTAATGTATGGCAGTTTTATTTTAGAAGAATTTGGTTACAATGGAAAGGAGGTATGTAGCACTTTTGGGTATTATCTACAGAAATATAACTGTTTAAAGTATAAGAATATCACTTAAGAAAATATATAAGGAAAAGAAAGAGAAAGAAAGGGTAAAAGTAGATAGTGGAGAGGAAAGATACCACCACACGTGTATCCAGCGACAAGACTTGATTGCTGCAATTTCGATGTCTGATGGTTGAATTGAGGTCGCAGACTTGATCCATTGGGGGTGGGGCAAAGCCCATGAAACACAAAGTTCAGTGGGTTAATAAATGCTCAGGTCTAAGTGGGAATATCCAGGTACCTCCCCTAGAGGGGGAGTTTAACACTGTCTTATGCAACACTGTGGATCATACACAGTCCTCTGGTGGAAGGGCCCAGAAATGACTCTGGTGGCACTTTGGGGGTCTTTGGTGATTAATGACACATTTCAATGACACAACAGCTGCCTGTCATGACAGCACAGTGTAGTAGTCATGCCCCATCAGAAGGGCTGAACACCTTCAGACCTACGTGTGAATGCCCCTGTACCTCTCCCAGGAGGAAGTTTTATGCTTGAGCCTTACCAGGACGAAGGACAATGGCATGATAAAAAGCATTGTCCCACTTCGAAGGATCTGCCTTTTCCTTTGTCTGGCTCAAAAACCAACTTGTTGGTAAATAAAAGTCAGTTTGTTGTTGTCACCCTCCGGTGGAGGGTGCACATCCCCTCTGCACCTGGGCTGTTCTTACGCAGATCAGAGGTTCTGCCACCACACACCCAAAAACTCTCCTCCTCCCCTTCTGTTTGGAGGTGCAAAACTACCTCAGGAAAGCACCCTCTGCTTGTGCAAATGGCCAATTGTTTGAGTCATTAACCTTTAATGTTTCAGTCTCTCACACCTTGTTTTTCCTGTGCAAACCAGAATTGTCTAATGGGTTAGAGCCGGGATGGCGCAGTGACGCAGCTCCACTCTGTCAGTCAGGGTTCTGTCACATGCTGCTTACAACAGCTGCGGTTCTGCACAGTGGTACTATGGGTTGTTAGCTATTACACTGAGCTAGGTAAACGGGATGAATCATTGTGTTCCCAAAAAATGCTCTGGCACAAGATGTCTTGTCATGAAATGTTGTTAAATGGACACCCAGACAGTTTGAAGCTGTCTGCAAGGTTCACTGGCTCTGACTGATTTCAAAACATCACATGGATTAGCATTTACAAAGCAATTTGCAGAAGGCATTACTCAAAATAAACAGGAATGTGTCAAAGTCATTGATACGTGTTATGTTTTTTATATAGTATACCATTTAAAAATAAACATGCTTTCAGCTTAACTGTCTTCCAATAGCTCCAAAGAATTATAATTATTTTTGGATGGTTGGCCTTTAAACCAGGATAGGATATTTTAAACAACTGTTCTCTTTAAAAGAATCACATTATTTTCATGCCTTGGCATGATTTCTCACATAGTGACAGAGCCAGGTATTTCCAGTGTAAAGGTCCAACCGATGATCTGACAGAATATTATCAAGTCTTATTGGAGTCACACATGGCTTGCTGTTATAGCTCTGTATCAACAGGAATCCAAACCCTGCAAGTGATAGAAATATGTTTATTATTTACAAGACAGAAAGAAGATTTCAGACAAAGTTATTTGCACCAAAAGCCAGACTCGGCTTGTTTTGATTTCTACACTGTTTTGTTCATACTTTCAATGGACTTTTTTTGTGTTATACATTGTAATCAAAAGTATTTTTTTGCTGTGAATTTCTAACAGAAATAATGATAGATAACTGCTAATGTATTATTATAATTTATTTATATGAGTTCTGAGTTTGTCCTATTTGTTCCATCCTTACAGATTGCTACTACCTGGTGACCCTTCTGAAATGGCAGAACTCCAAAATCCTTTTGGCAATGAAAATACATGATTAGAGGCATCCCTGCCATTGCATATACTTCTAATTTTCTGAAATTTAGTTTGATTTAATCCTGGTGTTCATTCATCTAGAAAAGCCTGGGTGTAAGAACTGTAGTCTACGCACATACTCTTTGGATTTTAATGACAATGTTAATAGGACTTTTCATGCTTCATCCATTTCTCTGGCTGTGGACTAATTCACAGTCATGCACAGTTATATTTTTGCATAACTTTAATATAATGAAGTTCTCTGATTCCAAGTGCATCTTGGAGTGAAATCCTTTCTCCTCTCGAGCACATAATAAAACTTCCACTGATTCCTGTAAGTTTCACAGACTTCACCTGTGTTTATTTTACTAGGCTTGAACTGTGCAATTCAGATCTGGTTCTGGATCTCAAACTCTGCAAAATTTAAGAAGATCTAAATCCCAGATTTAAAGATTGCCCATCTTGCATGAACCTGTATTCATTAAAAGAACAAAAAGGACGTTTTGGGACTGAATACAAACAATACTGGTTTTTCATTAGTGTTTGTTTGGGTAGGTTTTTTTGTTTTATAGGTGCTATCCAGATAACTGCTGTACCTCTGTGATTTAAAGTAAGAGTTTTTAACACATCACCCAAACTCTAACATCCTGATACAAAAGATACTGTACCAGTTCCCTGACAGTTGCCTCACCATCCTATTATCTTCTCTACACATAATGAGGTATAAATCATACTGTGACTCATACCAGTTCCCTAACCATTAAACACTGCTACAGTGGTTGACATGAGTTTTGTCCAGAATTCAACATTTAGTCCTGACCTGGCTCAAATAATGGAAAAATAATTTTGTGAAATGTATTGTCATTCTGAAGTTTCTTTGATTCTGAAGGCTTAAAAGTTGAGATTTTTTTTCCACCCACATGTTTGTGACCTTTGAGAAGAGACTATTCAAATAGTTATTTTTTCCTGTTCCTACTTTTTTCCTTTGAGTATGAAACATGAACAAAGTTCAAGGTTTATTTTGGGTTGCTTTTTTTTTCCCCAACTAGTTTTCTTCTTTGCTATTCTACAACTATTCAAAATTGCTCCAATTCTGAAGCAGTTATCAGATCTGCACTCACATATTTTTTCAAAGGTATGGAACTGCTGAAAAATTCCTGGCACAAAGAAGATTATCTAAAAATAAAGGAATAGAGGGAAGATGGTAGATAGCAATTTCTTATATGAGCAAAAAGAGGGAAAAATGAGGGAAAAAGAAGATAAATTAAAATCAAGTTTAGTTCTCTGAAAATTAAGAGAAAATGGGAAAATAATGAAGCAAATTTTTGATTAAAAAAAGATTTTGTAATGAAAAGTTTGATAGCCTTGGTTCTGCTTGTGATGATTCAGTCTCACTAGAGAGAGCTACCAGAACCCAAACCAAAGCTGTACCTCAGCTAACTATCTTAGCTAATTTACATAAACTAAAACAAATTGTAAGAGTTTAATTTTGGGATAAGGTATTTTCCACTATAACAAGGCAAAATTTGACACCTACTGAAAGGTAAAACATCCAGAAATGATTGTCCTGTTAGGAATCAGAAGACTTCTAACCACACCATCTCTCCAGGATTCCTTGTTGTTTTGGAAGAGAGCCAGGTGCTCCTCTAGGCGCTCATTATTCATCTTTGATCCCCATTTGGGAATACAGAGGATCTGTTTCAATATTTAGAGATTGTACTGGGAATCAAGAAAACTAACATCACTTTTGGGTACAAACTGACCTCTCTGTATATTGGATTCACTCATCGTACGACAAGTTCGATAGCGCTTACCCGTGGTTACACCCGTTACTGTGCTAAAGCAAATCTGTAACGTTCAAAACCACATTCTTATTGTTCTGCCTACATAAGGTACGTGCCATTAATAATAACAATTTTCAAGGCATTATTGTTCAAATAGTTTATGCATTCTTCTCAGATTGCATTAGAAGGATTAGGCAATGTAATAGTTACATTAGTCATTCCTCACACCTCTCTTTCCAGCAGAACCTCTTTCCAGGTGTGCCTTGCTATGTAACTTTTGCCAGATACACCTGGAATGGAATGAGGAATTGCAGCTTCTCACTCGTGCTTCACAACATGATCTTGGAGATGAGATGGAGATTGTTTATCATTCAGACAATGGTAGAGATGAATGATTTATGACAGTCACTCAGCAGCAGTGAAGTTAGTACAGAGTGATGCTCAGGTTGCCGTACCCACTGAGCAGACCCATCAGCTGTGTAGGATAATTGCATAATACTCCAGTCACTGAATTACTTCACATTACAATCATAACAGAAGCTGTCCCAGATGTTTGTGTTTTAAAAATTATGCTCAAACATCAGATCTAAGAGGGTTTATATTTTTATGCAAGAATAAGAGGAAGCAGCAGATTAATGTCGTGACTTAAAGTATTAATTTAGCAAGATACTCAGGCATGTGCACAGTGTAAGTATAAATAGCTCTGTCAGAACATTTGGAACTTAAGGATCATTGAAGGATTGCTCTTACTCTGGAAAAGCATGGATGCATCTTGCAGCGATGTCATCAGAATTCAAAAAGGAGGAGGGAAGAAACAAAAATATCGAAGTATAAGCCTGCTGTACCAGTACTCATTGCTTGGGAGGAAGGATTATCGATTAATAAGTAATCAGTACTGCTTAGTAAACAGCAGGTAAGCTGTTTGCAAGCACATACAAATCCAAGTAAGATGATTTATTGCCTCAGATGCCCTCCAGAATGTAATATGAGGTGTTAATTTGTTTTACAGTAATGATAGACTTGCAATACATGCATGAATGCTATGTGACAGAATATTGATGTGTCATGCTGTTTCAGAGCCCATAAAAGAAAGAACAGAATTAGAAATTACTAAGATTGTTGACGAAGTTCCTCTATGCCCATCCTTCAAAATTAGGCTTCTCTGAATTTTCTTTAAATCAGAAAGTAAACTCCCCAGGTTTTGAAGCAAGACTGTACAGGGATCATCTTTCTTCCCAAAAATCAGCTGCAAAATTCTCTCTTAAGTATAGTCTGAACAAGAGCAGGTCCAACAATGGCTGTTCCTGAAGTGTCTAACCAGAGAGTTCAGCTATTTTTTCAGAGACGGGCTTGTGACACAGCATTCAGATTCTTTTCAGCTGCCCCCAGAAGCTGGCACTGCATGTGAAACTGCTGTTGCAAAGCCACAATACCAGCAAAAAAGAGTATTAAAAGGACTTTCAAAAAGAACAAGGAGAGGAGCAAAAGCTAAAATCAGATATCAGTCCTGGAGAAATAAAACTCACAATAATATCTGGATTCTACATCTGCCCAGCATATGTAATTTCTGGCAATGAGTAACTACTGTTGGAGAAGTAAATAAAGGATGACAAACGAATCAAGCTCAACACCACGGCTGTAAAGATCAGACAGGGCCAAGTTAATAATGAAATAACATCAGTGGTCAAAGACTCTTGCAGCTTTTTTGACTCCTTCTGTTTTTTAGAAAAAGACTCAGTCCTGCACATGCTGCAGACAGGAAAACAGTGATATAACAATAGCAAAATCTTATTTTGGTCTACCAGGGCCAACATAGCACAGACATAGATATGTCAAAATAACACAGGTAACAATCTCTTTCACTGTGCTCATCAAGTTGACATTTTAGGTTGTTCTTTTCATCCTGCAAAAGAAAAGCATGCTCTGTAGACTGAAAGGTGTATGGAAGCCAGAGAGTGCCAAAAAAAATGTTTGTATGTAGCATGGAAATGCAGTTCTTTGTCCCGGGTAGATCATAAACATTCAGTTTAAAAAGAAATGTAGTAGAGAAATGCTGTCCTCATGATTTATTTTTTATAAAGTTCTTCTAAAGATCAACTCAAAGATATTTTCTAATATTATGTTGAGGCCCAGAAGGAGCACAATAGGGTACTGCAGAACATTCCCATCATATTCTTCTAAAGACAGAGGGTAATTTTGGCCATTCAGTACAAAGTCTAGTGCTGGGAGAAGGAAGAATTGTTTCATACCAGTGAAACAGTGTCCGTTATTGGGCCCAATCCTAACAGAGAGTGCAAAAAGAGTGTTCCAGTGTTTTCCAGGACACTTCCCCAGTGTCCCAAGTGATGTCAAATGACTAGAGTGAGGATGTCTCTTCTTTATGGGAATAAACTGCGGAAAGTAGCTTCAGCATGCACTTTCTGCTCTATGTCACAAGAAAAATGCCTTTATAATTCCAGCAGAACACAACTCCCTTGCAAACTGGTAGTCATACCAAGAGGGATAACACCTGAAGCATCTACATCTCAATTGATAGAAAGTTTTATGTGTTTAGGACAGACATCTTAAATGTCTGGGGACTTCATGTGGGAGAAAGCAGTAATATGAGATTTTCCAAGCGATCTGTCCTGCTACCAAGTTGTCTGCCATATGTCATATAGCATATAGGTCTTCCTGAGCTTCTATGGCTTCATGTAACCATGAATCATTATGGCTAGTTCTCACCCCAGTAGGAAATGATGCAATGTCTGGCTCTTTTGTAAGTTATCACCATTATTTTTGCCTCTCCACAAGACATGTTCTCATATGATAGTTAAAGGAGTCCAGCAGGTCAAAAGTCTGTACAATGACCTTATCTAAGGACCAGCGCTGGATATAGGTGAGATTTTACATGAGACAAGTCCCTCTTTTCATCAGCATCATCCATTAGATGTTGTATTTCATTAGCCATAGAGGAAGCCAGAAGGCAATGATGGTCATATTTGAAATAAAAATAGATGTGATCTATTTTTGTAATCTATTATAATAGCAATCTTGCCAGCATTGGACCTGCTCTGTTCCTCCTGCTTGGCTGCTGTGGATCTGCACCTGTGTGGGTACAGTCACTGCCTTGGTGTGAGGCTTGGCTCCCAGCTCATCTTCTCTCATCTCCCATAGTAGGTCTGCAATGACAACCAGCCTCAGCTAACAGTCTGTATTGCCAGGAAAGTCTGTAAGGATGCGCCAGCTTCAAGGTCAAGCCAGAAAACCAAGCTTGTGGGTGAGGATCAGGGCCACAATCAGGGAAGTACAAGCACTGGTGCACCAGCAATGTAGCTCAGAGAGCAAGAGCCTGAGACATTTTACAAGTACCGGGTGAAGGACAGGAAGGCCCCCACTGCAGTTTCTCACAGCACTGGTTTAAGGCTGAACGTCTCTTGTTATCAAAATTGACCCTGAGCCCAGGGTGCCAAACCCCCAGGAGGAAGGAGACATGGTCAGATCCATGACAGTAAAACTACTGAGAGTTTGAAAGTACCAGTTGTTGAAAGATGAAAAAAAAGAGGATGCTAACTTTCTTAAAATAACCCATTTTCACTTACTTTCATGTCATTGTAGACTGTCTTTCTAAATCTTGGGAATGACTTGCAGACATCTGTTGCAAGATTGGAGAGAATGGGCTGTATTCTTCCCATCCAGTCTCTCCCTAAAAAGCATTCTCATGGTAAAGGTTTATAAGACCCATATCCTGGGGGTCTGAGCATTTCACTGCCAAATGTCTGACGGCTTTTCAACTCTACACACAAGCTGCTACCAACTTGCCATGATACTTATCAAAGAGGCTGAGTTCTCAAGTACACTGAGTAATTAAGAGATTAATAGAAGTCTTTAAAATCTAGGGATGAAGTTCACTTACCCTTGCAGCTATTCTTGTCTACCAGGGCCTTCTCTGAGGCTCTACCCGTGTATGCTCTGCACCAGATTGTTGAAGATCAGCCAGTGAATTTGGGTGAAGCATCCAACAGTTTCATCTTCACAAATGAGACACACAGTGCACAAAAAGGGTGCCAAATGATCATCTACACTCTTCAACTCTTTCTAGGATGTTTTAGAGAACATTCTTTGATGCCTAAATGACATAACAAGAGGTGACAGTAATGTTATTAGCCCTTATCCATCTCACCAAGCAGGGAACCCTGAAAAAAATCAACCTTCAGATAGATTTGCAATCAAATTCCCACAGCAGCCCTTTGGTTTTGAAATTTGTTTCCCCTTTATGCACCATCTTTTTCAAGACCAACAGATAGTGATCATATAAAGTCTGATGTCGTCCTAAGCTTTCAGAAATTCAGTTTTATATTTTGACATGTGAAACATGTAGAATGTGTTTCTAGCCAACATTTAGTCCACAGCATCCTAGAAACCTTTTTTCTTTATCTCACTGCATTCCTACCCATCAGCCTGTGCTTGCTGGGTCTTTCTGAATCCCAACACCCCAGACACCTGAGAGTACAGCCAGTATAGAACATGCTTGGGAATTTGCCACCTGTCCAGCTGAGAAAGGCTCATTAAGTGCTTGGAAACTAAGAAGGCAGATAAAAGGATAATGTGACGGTTTGGGATTTTTTTAAGGTCTTTTGATTTTAAAGTAATCAGATGGAGTTTTTAAGAGATCTGGAAGAGAAAGAGATGTTAGCCATGAATTTGAGGCTGAAAAGCAGGGTACAGCACTTTCTGTTCTAAACAAAGTGAACACTAAAGCAAAGAAAAAACTGTTAAGCAGGCAGAAAATGCAGAATAAAGTTTGAAAATTATGGTTTAATTCCAACCCTTGTATTTATGCATTCAAGTAGAGCTATGCATTACGTGTTTTAAAGTGATTTATCAAATAATAAGCCTCACAGTCTACTGCAACGTGGAATTGTTTATAGAATCTCACAAACAGCAGTTCCATGGGCAACAGCTGTGCTCAGCTGTGAGCAAAAGCTCTTCAGTCAGAAAAAGTGACATTTTGAGAAATCTCTGCATTTTCCACCCCAAGGCCTGCAAAAGAAGGTGTTAAGTCAGGACAGTCTGATGGAAGAGAAAATTTATATGCTTTCCTTAAAAAAAAGAAAAAAAAAGATTTCCCTTGAGAAATTGAGGGGTGGGGAAGGAAGAAGGTGTTAAGTGTGTGGAAAAGTTTATGAAACTGCATATTCATTTCACTCTCTCTGTTGGAATTTCTTTCAGTCTTCATTGCACAGAGCAGCAGGAGAAGAGGAGCAAGTCCAAGCTCAAAAGAAGTCAATCCACTCATCATCTATGATCCTTCTGTAGTGAACAGAGAAAGGTGAAAGTCTTCCAGAGAAAGGCAGCAGAGGCGAAGCTCATTTTATGCCCTCTGGGAACCTCTCTTTTCATCAACTGGAGGCACCCAGAACTCCCAAGACTTAGAGGCCCAATTTTGGCTTCTCAGATCCCTGAAGCAGGGAGGTGAGATTATAGCCAAGAATGATTTATCCCTTGGAGACTGGGGAACATTATTGAGACTGGGTCTGTTTGTGGTGCCCCAGGTGGCCTCTTCCTTGCTGTGTTTCTAAGAACAGCTTTTTGTCCTCTGGAAGAGAGCATTGAATTTTTCCCTTTTTTGAATTGATTGGTTGACACAGTCTGAATGGGTGCCAGAGGATGAATCCTGCTGTCTGGCACCAGGAACTGGCTCCAAGAAGGTGTCTCTCCCCATTTCCCTCATACACTGGAGAACAAGAAGGCACTTTATCCCGCTGACCTAGGCTCTTATCCTAGCTCTTATCTACAAGACCTCAAACATCAAGAAAGCAGGAGCTTAAGGTGTTTTACAGTTTCACATTGCAGCTGGAATTTGGGAATCACTTTTCAGCTAATTCTCATTTCATTCTATCAAGGGCTTCTAACAACTTTGGACTTTTCCATTGTCTATGTAGTCTTCCTACAGCTTTGTAGGGGAGTAAAAAATCACTTTTCTTTTGTAGAGTGTCTTTCCAATTTATTGTGGAAAAGGAGAAATGCTGGGAACGGCTCAGCTGAGGGGTTTGCAGCCACTGGGAGCTGGCAGAACAGGGTTTACCCCTCATGTGCTGACACAAAGAAGCCCAGAGGTCAACACTGAAACCCCTCTGGAAGGCGGCACTCAGTGCCCAGCACACAATGAAAACACGTAGAGCTCCTCCCCCAAAAGGGGCTGTATCTTCCTGTCACTGTTAAGCAGGAACACAGACTGTAATAAATGAATCGGTTTTGGGGTGTTGATTGTTACTGTTTGGATGAGATATAAAAGAGGGGAGTTGATAGTTGGATAAATGGGCATGTTAACTGAAGATATTGCGAGACTGTCCGGGTGTAGTATCAGAGTGTGAGCACCAGGTGAAGACGCAGCTGGGGATGCGATGATGTGATGGACTAGAAAATTACCTCATGCAGGTGACGTCAACATCTTGGACTGCTACTGGATAAAGGATTATCCAATCATTCAACGCCCTCGGGAAATGATTGGACAAAAATGCATCTTGATAAAGACCAATAGAACCCCTGGAAGCGAGCCAATCAGAAGAAGGATCCAAAATCCACCAATTGTGAACGGGCAGAAGGCATAAGAACAGACCTGGAACTTTATCCAGGGTCCTCCTGCGGAACTTGGGGTCCAAGGGAGCACCCAGTGGGTCGCAGCGTCCTTTCTGTGTGTTGGTTTACTCTGGCTTGTTGCACAGAGCCTGGGCTTACCCTGGGTTCCCGCTCTCAGTCGTTAATAAATAAATGAGTTGGGTTTTCCTTTCAAAAAGTCTCAGCCTCGTTTACAACACAGGCAAAGGCAAAGAAGTAAAGAGAGGGGACTCTCCGTATGTGTTCCACGCAGGTTTATTCCAGTGAAATGACAGGGACGAAGAGCCAAATTGCTAGGAGGGTCCAGGGGTCTTATACTGGGTACAAGATAGGAGGGAAGACGGATAGGGGCAAGTAGGCGGGGTTGACAGCAAGGGAACCAATGGGAACAGCACATAGGAGGGACTTAGGGAAGGATCCAATGGGGCGTCGAGGAACAAGGAACTTTCTAGAACTGATACATATTAAGGAGGGGAAATTAATATACATAACTTCATACATAAAACAGGAAGGAGAAAATATTAACCAGTCAGGAGAAAACATGCAAACAGCAGAACAAAGGAATCATGGGTTCTCACCGTGACGGAGTTACATGCTAAACTTGGGTTGCTGACTGCCACAGCTGGTTGGCTGAGTTCTTCTCAGGGGCCAGAATAGCTGGAGCCACTTGCACTGCCACACTCAGCAGAGCATTTATAGTCTGGGTTGTTTTGTTAAAAGTCTTGCAGCAAACTTATGGGGAGACTGAGGAATCCAGTGCTTTCTTAATGCTAATATCTCCTGAACAGTTGCCTGAGGTCACTGTGCAGGAGTTTTCCCTGCTTCAGTCGCTCTCTGGGAAAGTCTCTTGAACCCTTAAAGGCTGTTTTAGTGGGTTGAACTCTAGCGTGCATTCTGTGCTGATCACCTTCCAAACACTGAGGTACTGTAACAATGCCAGTCAGCTGTCAGGCTTTGGGGCTTACAATGATTAGGGCCAACAGTTCTCTATGGAATTCAACCACAGAAAGCTGCAAACGAACAGGCACAGGTGCTAAAAATATCTTGTGTGTTCAATATTTTCATGGCATTTTTGTCGTTGTTGGGGAGAGCTTGCACTGATACACTGCATGCTCTGCCATCCTGGCAAACAAGACGCTATAGACATGAGACTGAAGGTAAATCATTCCTGATTTTTATGTCTGCCCCCTTGTTAGTTTGAAAACTTTCTTCTTGGGAGTATTTTTCTTCCAGATAAAAGCCTCATCTGAGATTCAGACGTATTTGGGTTTGAATTCCAGACGTTGACTTGGAAAATCTTGCATTGCACATGGAAAAAGTGATACCTGATTCTAATGGCTCGCTGTAGCTCTATCATGTTCTCATCTAGTGGCAATGCTTAGTGTTCTGTGCTTAACAAAGTTCTCTTTAATGAGGTCCTGCAAATGATTTGCAAGCCCTGTGAGGAGAAGTCTGAAGTTTGCTTTGCACAGTTGCTGTCAGAGCTGAATGCCAGTGTGCTGCACTATGAAAACCTACTTTTGTCCATTTGTAGCGGGGTGTGTCCCTGTGAGTATGAAGGCATCTCCTCCTATACTCTGTGGGTATTTCCAGGTGAGGCTGCTTTTAATCCAGGCTGCATTTTGTACAAATGTAAGCCATCTACCTTACCACCTCCGTTCCCTTTTTTGCTCATCTATCCCTCTCCTGCTTCTTGCCAGTTGTCTTCCAGTCTGGTTTTGATCAAGCTTTCATCCAACTTCCAACTTCATTGTGGGCAAAAGACCTTGGAAACGGATGCATTTGCAGAAAATCAGTTACCAAACTTAACTTCATTGCCCTGTGTGGCTTTCTTTTTTCCTTACCCTAACCAGTTAAATGAAAAGGATTGTAAAATGTTCCTAGAAATTACTTAAATATATAAGGAAAGGAGGTCATTTAAAATGGCATTTGGACAACAGGAGAAGTCATTAAATGAATCCAAGCCTAAATTTTTGGTTACTGAGGCCTTTTCTTCTGCAGTGCAATTTTTGGCAAATCAAATTTCTACTGACAAATGTAAACAAATATTGTCAGGACTTTACTCTTTGAATGCTGTTTCACAGGAGCAAAACAGGTTTTGGCAATATCTCTCTCGCATTGTTATGGAGATTTGAAACAACATGTTCAGTTTGGAGTATTGTGCATTTTGTTTCTATTGTGACTATTTCAATAGATCAAAGGGAAAATCTCCCCCCAGCACTTGGTTTGGTCCTGTTTAAAAGGAGAAATCTGTAAATTTTATTTGTAATTTGTCATCTCGATCAATCTCTTCTGACAGAAAAGAATACCTGTTGGCTGAGGTGCCTAATGCTGAGGCCAAATAAGATTAGGGAAGATAATATTAGCTTGCATATTCCAGAGCAGTTCATGGTTTATGATAACCGTTGAATAATCAGCATCAAATCAGTGTCTTCCTGCTAGTAATTTGCTAACAAGCTCCCACAAAAAACCTGTTTCATTGAGGCTGTGTTAAGCCATGGGCATCAGGAGACAGCATTACTGATGAGAGGAACTAGACAAACCCATCTGTGCCTGAGTTTATACATCAGTTGAATGGAAATAATATTGGTTATTTATTTCTTTTACAAGTCTTTTGCAAATTTAAGTGGTAGATGTCCCTACATGGTTAAATAACAAGAACTGTACAGTCTTTCTATTATTGTGGCACATCTGATAATTTTCTTGGCTTTAATGATTATTTTCGTTCCTGTCAGCTGTCATTTTGCTGTAGATATTCTGAAAAGTTATATATGGTAAATCTGGCTGTAGGTACTTTTAGCATCCATTTGAGTTTGATGTTATTTGTTTATGGAACCAAGTGCAACCTCAAATTGAACAAAAACATACATTTATTCTTACTTTGGAGAGAATGTCTGCTACCTTACTGTCCTATGTTCAGAATGTCAGATGATAGCTGTTCCTCACCTGTTCGCAATGAAGTTCCCTCAAGGCTGTATTTCCTACTTCTGGCTCTGTCTGATCTCTTCAATATGGCCTGAACATTTCTTTGAACTTCAGTTCTTCATTACATTTCATTTCTAATCCGATGGTACTGAGTCATTGATTTCTTTTCATGGATTTGAGCTATGTTCCAGTTCAAGACATGATTGGAATTTCTTTCTCACACCTACTAAATTTTGCTCACTTACAGATCGACACCTAGCCACAAGTTACTAATCTGGGCATGCAAATCCACTAAGGGTGGCAATTATTCTTCTTTTCACCATCCTTACGTAGACCCTTATCTGATGTTTGCAGGCAGCCAAGAATGTCTGCAGCACATTTTGAAAACCTTACAAAAACTGCAGTTTGGTCCTTACTCCCATTGCTGTTCATGTGTATGCCCAATTCACTTTACTCTTTAAATGTCTCCATAGGACCCTGCAGAGAGCATAGCCATTGTTTCTTACCATTTGGATGTCCTTTCAGTCAGAAAATTTTGGATCCTGTATTTAAGTCAAGACCCCAAAAAATCAAGCTTTAAGTCTGGAAGGGAAAATAACAGCTCAATTATTGCTGATGCATGACATTACTTGAGATATTTCATCACTGGCTATTAATCTTATCATCCTTTGCTTCTGTTATTATTGTGCTAAAGCACTCAATAGGCAAGATGGGGATTACAGAGGGACCATGCACTTGTGCATTTATCAACAAGGAATAATTGAGGAATAGTTTATAACGAGTGTATCTGTTCAGCATAATATAATTTTATTTTTTTGCTGCAGCACACTATATATCAGTTCAGTATTTGTCAGCTTCTCATCAGAAATGTAATTTAGTGCTTTGTAAAAATAATGAAGAAATGAAAGAACTCTGTGAGGTAGGAAGACGACCCCTTAGATATAGTTGTGAGTATCAAATACAAGCAAGATTGCAAATCATATTTTCCAAGATAATGAGGTGCTTAAAGATTCAGAAAGACACTTTGCAGAATTGTCAGATGCAGATAGGCACTTGGCTTCCCAAGATGCACAGAGTACAGAGATTCGAGCCCAGAAAGAACATGGGGGCTCTGGCTTGTGATACAGGAGTATCCTCAAGCAGAACCTGTAGCTCAAGCTAGATGCTGGGACTCTTCACATATTGCACAGAGTTGGGAGCTTCAGGTGAGGAAAATAACGAAACATCAATTAAAAGGCAGTCAGGCAGCAGCAAGCCTTAAGTCCTTCCTTTGATGGGCTGATCTTTTCTGGTTTTGACTCTGTAATGAACTGTAGTCTCTTGAAGACTATTGTGTGAGGCTACACTTCAGAGAAACAGAGGAGAATCACTCTTTTTTCAGAGACAAGTTATTAGTTAAGCAGGTGGGCACCTGTGATGCTTTATATCAGAAGCCTGAGCACAGACAGATTTTAACACATATACGCCTACTGAGGATTTTTAGAATCCACATTTTAGACTTAAGTGTCTTAGCCAATCTTAGTATGTCTAAGTCCTTTAATGACCTGAACCTAAGTGGTATTTTTTAAAGTTTCCTAAGTCTTTGATGTTCTTTATGGGTGGTTATGTAGACCTTGGGGTAACACGAGACTTTTGCAACTCTGGGTACAGTTGGGATGTACAAACAAATGTGGAGTTAGAGTAGGGATGTGAACCAAAGGCCCTTCTGATCTGAGTATTTACATATGGAGTCTAGTTTTCATGAATGCTAAATAATATGTTAGTATATATGACCTCAAAAAATTAGTTCCCACAAATGTAAGTGCTGCTAGAACTCCATCACTTTTATGTTTCCAAAGAAACAAATGTAAAAGGAGTGTGAGATTGACCCGTGCACCATTTAAAACTTTATAGGATTATTTACATTAAAAATGTGCAGTGTTTGTTGGACTGTAACTATAAATGTAGCTTTTAAAGTATCTGAGACCCTGGTCTAATTATTTATTGTTCTAGGAAATGACTTTTATGAGAGCTGCACAGAAACTAAAGACTTTTGGTTCTGAATCTCGACTAAAGCTCAGCAAATAGTCCAGAGACAGTGACTTTCTGACTTATTGCCCAATCTCGAGAACAGCCTCAGTGACAAAAGGGGTTACCTCAGATGAGAAAGTCAGTGGTCATCACTATGAGACTTTTTTTCTCAGAGGCCATGCATGTACTGTAATGTCAAGTAAATTTCTCTGAGGGACTGCAGCCAGTTTTCCCAATTTGGTGACCACTGCTTGGAGAACCTTTTGAAAACTCTTTACCAGAAATGTTGCTTCTAATCCACTTTTCAGGATTTCAGTACTCTGAAATTGTTAACAGAGTCAAAAAGATGCTACTGACCCACGAACAGACAGCACTGATTGTTTCGCCACTCTTTGAGATAAATGGGGCAGGACACAATGTCTCAAAAAAGCAAACCAGAGCCCAGCACAGAAGACAGAGCCTACAACTGGTGATGTGACTTCCTTGTGCCATGAGACTCTACCGTGACGGTACCCATCTGTGAAGGCAGGTAATGTAAGAACAGCTCTATCAGGGCACATCAGAAATCTTTCTTTTCCAGTAACCCATCCCTGGCATTGGCATCCAGGGGGTGCCTAGAGGAAGGAGCACAAGGATGAGAAAACCTTGCAATGCTCTTTGCCAGCAGACCTTCTCTGCCTCCACTGGTTTACAGCTGACTGCCTCTTCCTTTCTACTCTATACCTTTCAAGGGATCTTCTGGCACAAATTTCTTCACTTATGTTTTTGAACTCAAAGAGCCTTTGGCAACCAGGATTTGGATTTTGAAGTCAGGGTTCTCTCAGGTTCTGTGCCTGCTGTGGAGCAGGAACATGCTATCTGGTTAGAGCAGTACCTTTCAGTCCTGTTTGATTTCCAGGTCCTTACACATTTGTTGTATAGCAAAAACAATCCTACTGCTGATTGACTTACTGTTCTTAGTTACAGCTTGGGGGTTCATTACCAATAGTCTGTGGACTCCCAGTAGCCTGCTAACCCCTGGTTTTACTCTCTAATGTCCCTATGACCTCTCTTAGAAAAAAGCTGTTAGTCTACCATAAATTTTTCTCAAAGAGACCTGCTATTACACCACCAGACCTTTACACTGGAACTATTCATGTTTCCAAAAGACATTCCAGTTAAGTAATAATGTATTAATTACCATTAGCAGTATGTAAGAATATTAGTTAGACTTCTTCTGTCTTAAATTGAGTTTGATTTTTCAAAGCAAAGTTAATTAAGAATACACGTGAATTATGCAATCTTCAAGCATGACAAATTTTTAAAAAAATAATTAGATTAGTTTAAGAAACCTGTATTTTATTTGTGATCTGTAACACCAAAAAAGTGACTTGTTCTTTTCAGTCTTAGTTTTTATATCCATAAATTTTATGTGGAAAGTATTTTGATATATGAATAAAAAGCCTTACATAAAGACTGAATACTGTTCTGCTACTTAGTTGGCAAAGACGCACTATATAAGTGTATCAAAATATAGAAATATAAAAATTTCTATGGCAGGCTGAATCATACCATGAAACTAATTTCTTGAGAAGGCCCCTACCAAATGCTTTAGACAGAAATAAATTTCAAGTGCAGCAGGCAGAAAAGCCTGCTTAATGCTCCACTGAAGTACAGAGTACTAAAGAGTATTTTCATTCTGTCTGGTTATAATACCAAAGCCATACTATTTCTTGAAGACTCAGTGGTATCTTATGGCAGTAACTTTGAGAGGTTAATCAGGCATTGTGAAGAAGATGTGGTTTTTGTCAAGGTTGCTTTCCCATTTGGTGCCTTCCTTTACCTTCCCACTATGACAAAGCAGAAAGCTGGGGGCCTCCAATGCACAGAGTGTTCATTATTTTCTAAATGGTTTGTAAGAATTACCAACTGGAGCTCTTTTACCTGCGTACTTGTTTTGCAAAGAGAAGCCAAAACAAATATCCTGAATAACAGTAACATATTTGGTTGTCTTCTGTAGCTGAAACCTTGTGTAATTTAAGATCTTAAACTGCCCAGACACTCAGTGGCTGGGGCAAAGGGACCTAAACTTCACATTGTTTACAGAACAGTGCTAAGAGCTGCACCAGAAAGGGTTACTTTTTGATATGAAATAATCTATATACTTCCCTGGTATCAGTGACTGTTTAATAATTGGTTATCCAAGACTTGGAAAGGGGAAAGTTATAATCCTTGAGTGAGCCAGTAATGAGGGCAACTGTGCCCTGGTAAGTAAAAGACCATAAAATGGAATAAAAGAAAAAATGTACCAAACAAGTGACTCAAAATCACATCACTCATTGGAAAGCCCTCTTAATTTCAAGAGGCACATACACAGGCCAGCTAAAATCTTCAGTGGAGGCCAATCAGCACATCCTTCCATTAACATGAATGACCTAATGATGATATAATCTACCCGAGGACCTGGCCCTGAGCATTTAGCCGCAGGTTAGATCTGGTTTTGTCAGTTTTTCAGCCTAATTTTCCTGCTTGGACACTTGGAATGACTCTCCTCTAAGCACACAGTGTTTTCTGTGTCATAATTTTGAACCAGCCAGCAAGTTCTGTATGGAACCAAAACTAGTGCTGGAATGAGGTGCAAGCCAGAGATCCCAGCTACGACAAGCAAATGCTTCTGAACTCACGAGCTCATTGTCCAGAGCTTGTGCTAAAGAACAAGCCCAGAACACCTGCCAAAAATCATAAGACACTTGCACAGCTAGAAAGGAAAAAAAAAAAGAAAAGAATAAAAAATCCCTAGACCAAAGAGTCTTAAAACTATTCTGAAAAGATTAAATAAAATCACACCATCTCCAGGCTGGCTTTTCTTTTTTCCCTCTAAAGCAGCTATTTAAAACACACCACCCCTCTACAACTACCCTTTTCCATTGTGATGTCTCTCATTTTTGGGGCCAAGGAGCTTGAAGAAAAGCATGAAATCAGGCAAGGACAAGGTGACTCAAGACAGAGTGGTTTGCTTCCAAAGTGAAAGCTCAAGGGTATTTCATGACTGTAAATTCTTTTCCTCTTACACATAGGCCTGGTGACAACTTACATGAGAACAAAACTGTTCTAATCTTGGACTACCTTTTCTCATCTCAAATATTGTCATTTCAAGCCTATTCAGTTCAAAGTAGCTAGAGGACTGCTGTAGCAGTGCTTTCTTGGACAAGCAGCAGGTACTGCAGAATCAGGTTGAGGGTGCTGGGAGGGAAAGGCTGGGAGCAGCCTGCATTGCATCCTTCCTCCCTCCCCATGCCAAGTGAGTGAGTTGCACAGGAACAGCCTGAATAAAACAGGCTCATGTGTTTGTATTTTTTTGTCTTTACAGGTCTGGGGACTGTGTTACCCTCACTGCTTTGTTGTCCTACAAGAGGAGGGGTTTGGGTGGGATGTCAGAGGCTACAGGCGCTTTGATTGTTCACCACCAGCTTCAAACCCTTGCTGGGTAGTTATGATCCATCAGCCTTCTATTAGGAGGAACTTTATTATGATAGTAAGTAAGAAAGAGAGCCTTTCTCTACAGAGGATTCCAGGCACTGTGCTGCTACCAATTGCAACATCCCACCTGAATTCTCATAGATTTAAGTGTGTTATTCTTCCCTTTTGACTAATCTCTTTAGTTCAGTCTCTCCCAGCAGTGCCATTGCTGCCTGGCAGGGAGAGAGGAGAAGCTCTGATTATTACCTGTAGGTGTGGGCATCTTTTAGGCAGGAGAACTGAGCATGCCAAAATACTCTTTGGAAGATATACGTGACATTTTGTGTGATACTGTGTTGTGTACCTTTTAAAGCTCTCCTGCAAATGAAGAACTAGTTAATAAACATTTGGGTTTTTCCCAAGTTCAATACATCTAGTTTATAGTAATATAAGATACAGACTTTGAAATCTATATCTATGGGCAACTTTGGAAAACAATACTCTTAGGAAGTGCTGTTTGCAAGGGAGGTGTTTGCAGAAGCACAGGGCCTGGGGAACAGCTATAGTGTTTTGGGCCCAGGTTTGGTGCCAGCTGAGTTGTGTGCACCTTGCTTTGGGCTTGTCCCCTCCACAGAGGGTGTATACAAGGCTGAGAAGTGGGGAAATGATGCAGAAGGGAGCAGATGAGGAATGAATGGAAGAAAGATGGAGGAAGAAGAAGAAGCATTTGTAGAAATAGTGTGACAGAAAGAAGAAACCTACTGAGCAGAACTTTGGTGACAAAGGAGAGAGTAACAGAGGGGACAGAGATGAGAGGTCAATATCCTGCAGAGCACAGCAAATAGAGCATATGATGGTAATGTGGGCAGGTGGAATACAATCACATCCTATTGTAGGCATGGAACACAAACCACTTTTTATCCATCTACACAACATTGGAGCGCCTGCTGTGGCGCTGTTTGCCACGTCTGCATTTCCATATGCCACATGCCTCCGAGTTGCCATGAGCCTGCTGCCTATTTGTCCTGACTGAGCACCCTGACCACTTGTGTAATTACCATCTAGTGAATCCAGGCTCACAGACAGGCCGTCCTGAACTGAGTGGAAAGGACCTGAGCTGAGTAATGAGAGCTACAGAGCATCAGGCATTTTGAAAATTTATGGGAAAATGAAAGTAGCATCTACTCCCATTTATTTTCAGCTATAGAAAAGTTCAGAGAATCTGCTCCTGATCCAGAGAAGACTAAGTATAGAAAATAGTTGTTTTGGACCAAGAATAGAGCTTCCTGTGGAGTAGGGCTTTTTCAGCCTCTATTTACTTTGTAGGAAGAAAAAGTTTTATTCTCTTGGTAACCTCCTTTTTCAGTTACTCGACAGTTAGATACCCTCATAACAAACATGCATGTTTGTATATGAGCCACTGCCACTCTGCCTTTGAAAAAGGTCCCAGGTAGATTAACTCCTTTGCTGGATTGTCTGGAAGATGACTCTTGGAGGGACCAGCTGGTATGTTAGATCAGAGAGTATTGTGTGCTTTTTTTTTTCTTCTTGCTCTATCTCCTATCCTTGGCTTCTGATTAAGAGTTACCCTCTCTCCTGCCTTCTCTGGAGATAACTGTTCATTCTCCAAGCTCTTGAGCCTGGCAAGTTTTGTCTGCCACAATATCTTGCATGCTTACCACACAGATTTTCCCAGGCTCTCTTTGCTCCAGTCAAAATATTTGCAGGAAAGCTGACTAGACATCACTTCTGTCTCCCTTTTACCTTACATGACCTAAATTAGTACTTAGTTATACTCTTCTTAGTGGTATAACGTGGTGAAGGCAATTTATTTGCGATTTCCTAGCATGTTTGCTTTTCATTAGTGAAACTAAGAGATACTAAAAGACCTCCAATTGGAGACATATAATTTTACCAGGGAAAAGACCAAGAATCCTTTAAATCACATATGTATGTCTAAGCTGTTGCATATGGATGTATTTAAGCTTTTATAGGGATAGACTTTTTTTACAGTTAATGTGTTACTATAGCAACAGCTGTACTTACTCTGGTTCCTTTTGACATTCAGACTTTAATATCTGGCAGCATTTTGGATGGGTTATTTGGGGTTTTTTTCCTCCATTTTGCCTTGTTAATAGCAATGAAAATTAAATATTGGGACAGATTCTGTTCATGTTTAGAGAGGTGCAAGCTTGTTCTCAGCTGAAGAATTGCATAATGTGGTCAGTAGCAAAACTTGGCCTGTCTAAAATATATTGGGAAAATCTCTGGCGAAGATGAGCCCTTACCTTGCAAGCTTTCTGAAATGAGCAGCATCAGAGAGCTAACAAGAAAAAGTTCTTTTGCTTTTCCAGAAAATAGGTTTGTCTCAGTAAAAGTAAAGCTTGTACTGTCTCTCTCTTCTTTGCAGAATAGAAGGTAGTTTATGAATATTGATTGAAAATACCTTTTGGTATCATGATTAGATGTCATCATGTTCACTGCTTTGTGGCTTAGAACTCACGGATGTTCAGGAGTCTAACTAAGCAAACTGGGGAACAGCAGATAATACTTGTCAGAACTTGGTGATTAACCCAGGGAGTAACCATTTGCCGCAGAAATGATGTTGATGAAAACAGTTTGGCCATGGTGACTGTAACAAGCTGCGAAGGCTTGGCATTCACCTAGAACAGAGAATGGGCTACAGAGAAATGCTGTAACTTTTACCCCTGTGTATTTTCACTGTGACACACAGATATATTACCTTTCTGCTTTAGCAAACAAAAAATCTCTAACAATAGCCTAGGAAAAGGCATTTGTTAACATATCAAAACATACATCTGTGTATACAACGCAGTATAATTTCAAGGCCTTTTATTGATAGTACAATAGCTCTGTTCATGTTTCTGGCAGAGCTTTTAGAGTACATAACACAGTATAAGAAACAGGTGGGACAGTAATTTAATATTCCTAGTGGCATACTTTAATATCAGAAGAGGCCACTGAGAGTCTTCAAAGAAGTCTCAGAACAAAAAACATTTACAGAGATGATATGTAGTGTCTACCAGATTTTGCATCAAAGCATGTTTTTAAAGACCACTATAAAAGAGGAGAAAACACCACTTTTATTGGGAAATCTGTCTTACAAAGGAAAAAGTCCATCTTCATTGCATTATCTAGGCAGCAGCGAGGAAATGTTCCAAGATCTGGGATAAGTTTACAGAATGGTAGGTAAAACATTTAGGCATATAATTCACGTTAACACCGATCTCTCTCAAGTGGTGCAGTCACCGACCAACTTATTAGAAAGTGTTCTCCTCAATTCTAAAGTTATATTGAAAATCATAAAAAAACCCGGTAAATTATTAAACTGATGAGAGAGGAGCTGGATGCTAATTTCCTGTTTAAAAACAGCAGGAGTTTTACGTTTGATACCCTGCTGTAGTAGCAGTGCCATTGTAATAATGATGACTTAGGAATCTAAGTGATTTGCAGGGCAAAATAATGTGTTTCTAGGCTATAAAGCATTGCTTATATCTTAAAAAACATAAGGACTTTCAGCCTTTCATGTGTGGCTGAGTGGGACAAAAGCTACTGCTTAAGTCAAGGGCATGTGATCTTTCTGGCAAACTGGCAACATTGTTTTCCTTCAAAAGACAGTGCTGCTGCTGTCTTTCAAGGCAGTGCACCTCCTTTTCACCAGATGGTTTGCTTTAGCCGCTGTTTATACCCCCGTATCTATTCCTGCGCTGAACGAGGCCAGGGTAAGGCCTTATTAAGGATTGGTGGTTTTATGAAAGAAATACACTGGATTTTTCACTTGGAAGAGAGTCTCCTTCATGTACGGTTGTACCGTGAGCAGCTACCCAAATGAAAGGTGTGGTGGGATTTCATTTTTTATTGCCCTTCATTTCCTTCTGATTCAAATATTTTCCATTTGCTTACTCAAAGCCCTAACCAACCCTCTAACCATCAACCATGAAATATAGCTTCCCAGTCAACGCCCCCCACTTAAAGATGAAATAGGTCTGTCACAAACCCAGTAATAGGAGAACTATTTCTGTGGTCAGCGCCAGTTACCATCCTTTTCCCCTGAGAAACAGGCATTTCGCTTGTTTTGTCACACAGCCTTGCCTCAAGCTGAGAGCTAAAACAGCCTCACAGTGGCCATCAAGATGGTACAGACACAGAGCCATGCAGGTGTTACAGTGCGGATACTGTAACACGCGTATCAGACAATGAGGTCCGTGGAAAAGAAATATATGGACTGATTCTTGATAGATGTTTTAGAGAGATGTTTATTTCTCCAGCCGCATGGCCGGGGCTCTGCCGAGGAACTGCTGCAATCACGGGAACCGAGGGCACTTCGC
>NW_008239054.1:2082497-2115850 GCF_000691975.1 Corvus brachyrhynchos | reverse complement strand
AAATTTACAAATCATTGTTCAAGAATCTTTTCAAGTTTAAGATAAATGTCCATATGTGGCTCTGAGAGCCAAGAGTCTTTCCACGGTTCCTCCATAGTTTAGAGATGGAACAGCAAAACAAAACCAAGAAGAGAAATCCAGAGTTTACTCACAAATCAGTTGCTGTCCTTAGGGATCGGGGATCGTTCTGCCTGCATTACCCACCATTTATTTGTTACAGTGGGGATACTGCAACACGTGTATCAGACAGTGAGGCCCGTGGAAAAGAAACATCTATGGACCGATTCTTGCTAGATGTTTCAGAGATGTTTATTTCTCCAGCCGCATGGCCGGGGCTCTGCCGAGGAACTGCTCAATCACGGGACCCGAGGGGCCTTGCCTTGGCAGGGGAACACAAAACAACCAATGGGGAACGAGGCTGAGCAGGGGCAGGGAAACCCCATGTGTCCCCCCCCCAGGGCCCCTCTCCCAGGACCACATGGCAGGGGGAAGGGACCCCAACACACAAGCCCAGTGTTGGAGATGACATTCAAGCGTCTCTATTCATCACCAACAATAAAAATTCTGTGCGCTGTTACTAACCATCAATTGTTGGTATTTCTGCTGCTGACAGGCAAAACTGGATACATTCTAGTTCAGCATACCAAGCCTGTGTTGCTTTCTCCAAATTAAGAGGCTTTTAAGGGAACTGGATAAATATTAAGATCTCTGTCAAACACCATTGGTGAGTATGATGTAGAGCCATCTCAGTAATTATCCTCAGTTTATGAAACTGAATTATTTGATTTATGTAAGTAACGGCCATGATAGCCTTCCCAAGTGCAGTAATTATAATAGTAGATAACCACCAAAACCTATAAATATCTTTGGAAAAACTGCAATGTGTACGTCAACCTCCCATGCCTCTACCCCCTCCTCTTCCTTTTTTGAAACCTGCTTTATGAAAAAGATTATAATATGACATTAGAATAGCAATTATCTTTAAAAAAAATTCAGTTTGAGATTCCATATTTGAATAACAAGTCATGGTGTATTTTCCATATTCAGGGTGCAGTTCCCAGCAAGCTAATGCCAAGACATGAGAGCTCATTTGCAAATGGAATATAGTGCTGTGTTCATTAATGCCTCCTCTGGATGTTTCCACGAGACTTATCTTCTGCCAAAATATTGGCATAACACACTCACCCAGCAAACTGTTCATTGCAGGTAAAAATGGTTAATAAATATATGGTTTACATGATATAAAACATCTATTCTAAATTACATTGAATAATCAGGAAAAAAACCTCAACAGAACAATTAAAACTTTACAGCATAAAATTTTATCGCTCTTTCCAGTGTGAGGCAAATCAGCTAAGAAGTCAACAGAATAGTATTTTCTTGCTGTCAGAAAGGCATTCAAAGCACTTTATAGTGATCTGCTCTGAGGAAGAGTATCAGGGCTGTGGGATGCTGAAGGCCAGCCGTGCTCCAGTATCACTGGGGCAAGAGCTGGGGCCATGGGGGCAGCCTTCGGGAAAAGGGGCGGTAGAGCCTGCAGTGCCCTCTGGGCACAGACAGTCTGGTCTGTATGAAGCTGCAGAGATTTCGGAATCCAGCCTGATACACAGGTCAGCAGCACATTTGGGGAATTTCAGATTTAGCCTGAAAATAAAGAGAAAATAAAAAAAAAAATCTGAGGCCAAGGTTCCTTTTCAACATGATAGCCCTTCTTGCCAGACAGGATATTCTAATGATGTTCTTCTGCTGAACAATATGAAACATCAAACAAGTCACTTTACAATAACATGGGTGGATCTAACTGTCTCCATATGCACATTTTTACAGCATCATTGTTCAATTAATACTTTATATGGTTAAAAAAAAGAGTAACAAAAATATTTCATCTGGAAGTATGATCAAAGATTTGCTGAATATTGTGGAAGTATATAATACAGGACATAAGTCAACTTCTTTTTCCAAAAATGTCTTTTGGTGTAATATCTTGAAAGTCTTATGGCTTTTATTGCAAAGACTATATAAAATGCCTGGGGAGGAGAAATATATATGTGTATGTCTCAAATCATCCTGAAATGCCTCAAAGAGGGGGAGGAGAAATAGAAAGTCATATTAGAGTATTGTTCTCAGCTTTAGCAATGAAATGAGCATGATGTAATATTGAATAGTTAGAGGGTTACTGCAATAAAAAAAAATATTTTAAGGAACAAACTCCTGGAATTCTTGACTTTCAGCTGTTAAAGTCATACCTTCTAGTAAAGAGTGGGAACATCTTATCATCACAGCAATAATAAGCCAGTATATTAGAAACATGAATTATTAATACTAACTTTCATCTATTTCTACTTCAATGAAGCAATATAGATCAGAATTATGGCAGAAAAAACAACTCTTGATGTGACATTTCTCATTCTATGCCACATTTCACATGTACTCAGGGTGAATGATAAAGGTTTTGGCTACCTGTAATTCCCAGTGATAATGCAGCAGAGGCAGTATCAACTCTGTGGTCTCCTTCCAAGCACAACAAAGAAATGTAGATTAAAGGCAGTCCTGGGATTCCTGATTTCTGCATTCAGAGCTTGGCTCTATCACCAGTGTGATGTGTTACAGGGAGCAGATACACTCCATACTTTCTTACTGTGAGCTGGAAAAATAGGATAAATATTTCTCTGTACCATGATGGTGGGATAAAAAAGAAAAAAAAAAAAATCACCTGTTGAGCAAATGAAGAACAGAGAAACAGACAGAAAAAGTGTAACTGAACTTCAACTGAACCCAAAGGTTATTCTTATCTTTAGATGGTTGCAAACACCGATAAGCTGCAGCCTTCCTGTCAGCTGCAGTGCTGAAGCAGATCCCTTGGCATAGGGTAGGTCTGAGGGTCCTCTCCTATGCTGATGTAGGACAAAAGTTGTAGAGCCTGAAGGCCAGAGCACCATATTAGACCTGACCTACCACCAACCTGCAAATGCATCTCTTTCAGATGAGAAAGAAGAATTGCTAAAGATACATCTGCTCAGTGGATTCAGGGAACGCAGGCATCTCCTGTATTTTGAATCTGTTTCCTCCAGGGAGGAACAAAACCATGTTTGAAATAAAGGAAAGACAACAGCTTTCCAGATCCATTTTTTCCCCTGAAGTCTACAGAGAGAGAAATATGGTAGGCTCAAAAATGCTGAAAACAGCAATGCAAAATAAAGCTGATTGATCCAGAAGTTTTACTATGGTGAAAATGAGTGAGGCAGATCAATGCTAAAAGTAAAAAAATCCCAACAACCTAACAACTATAAATTTCACTTTCTTCCTTGTGTTATGGTATAAACATCTTTTAATATACATATGCACACTCTATATGAGTAATTTCTATCCCCCTGGTTGTCTGTCTCTAGGGAAAATTTATGTTTCACAGCATTTTTGCTTAGTTCTCTGTGGTTTTATAATTTTCAGTTTTGGACTTTTGGGGGTTTCATTTATTTTGTATAAGCCACAAGTTGGAATTCCTTGTAACAAGAAGTGTTTTCTTGATATGTTATCAAAGTCGTAACAGGAAAAGTTTTATGTTTTAACTATGGGTAAGATGCCAGAATTTTGTCTGCTCTGGACAAAAACTATGGGTCTAAACAGACCTGATGAAACATTTATTTTCTCCTCCTAGCAAGAGTATGGATTCAGCTGCATATCATTTAAGGCAATAAAGTTGAGGTGCCCCAGAAAACACCCATTTCATGAGAGATGCCGTGTTCAGTACAGGGACTACACGGTGTGATTATAAAGTCTGTTTTGCTGCGCTCTTTTGAATCCCAGTTTTAGGCTTTGCTAACACTCAGACAAGATCAGGGTGTCTAGAAAAGGTCACCTGAAAAAAAGGCCACCTGAAAAAAACCTCCCACATTATTAAGTATAACAATGCTCTTTCATTTCCCTCAGCCTAAAGCCAGATTGAAGATGTAGCAAGGAAAAAAAAATAAGGATTTTTCAAAAAACTGAATAATACATTTAGTATGTTAAACATTTTCTAATTCAGCACTTCTCTTGAATACTTCAGTTGAAAATTTATCCTCCCCACACGAATGTCCTTGGGATGGGCAACTTACAATATGTGAGATATGCACTCCTCAACACATTTCAAAATGAAGCCTATCTATCTCTTTCCTCGGCCCAAGCTTTCTGGTATCCAAATCTGTATTGCACCTGAGTAGACATTTTCCTCCTGCAGACATCTGTCTGCATCTCTGTTGCAGTGAAGCTGGTCATATAAATCATGTGAAAGAATATCATGCTCTTGATCTGCTCTTCAGATGTGCCTTCTCCTCCACGTAAAGAGCCGAGAGGCCACGGGGAGGAGACTGCCAGGAAAGGTGATACAGCTACAATATACTGTTGGCATCGGGTTAAAGCAGCCCCTTTGAAACTTACCCAGGGAAGGGAGGCAGGGAGGTGAAAATGAAAGCCCAACCACTGGCATCATGCAAGCCTTTCTTCTCCTTCGGTAGAGTGGGGGCTTACATACCAAACTTGAAGACTTTTAAAACTATTAAAACATCCCTAACTATTACAGTTGGTGAGGGGTCAGTGGCTATGACCGAGGAAGAGGTGACCAGTCCGGGGAGATGGTCCCGAAAGGAATGGCCTTCCCGAGGCCCGGTGTCTTCCCTCAGCTGCTGGCAGGAGGGCCCTTGCAGAGACTGTCAGCTCTTCAGTGATTGTCAGCTCGTGATTCCAGCTCAGCTCTGCAGGCCAGCCTCCAGGCCAGACCAGAGAGAGAGGAGAGGCTCGTGTGGCTGTTCCGCACAAGGATCCGTACTCCGGTGAAGGGAAGGCCAGGGACAAGAACTCTCTCTCTCTCGCAGGGGCAGAGGGCTTAGCTTTTATAGGGATACAGGGGGTGGGTGCCAGAGGGTAAAGGCCAATGGGTTACAAAGGATCTGCATGGGGTCTCCCAGAGGATTCTGGGTCTGTCTTTTCTTGCCGTGAGTAAAAGGCTAGCTGCCTTCCCAGGGAGTCCTGCTGGGGATTGTGCAATCTCTTATCTCAGCAGACATCCCTCCAGGGCAGTGGCTGGGCATACCCTACACCTAACTCATCTAAGTATGGAGACTTGCTCTTTATGTCATGCTAGTCTTTTCATTTCCAGGAAGGAAGCGATAATGCAAGGGTATTTAAGCTTTGCTATTCAAAAGGCTTTTTTTAAAATCATGATTGAAAAAAATATCAAGTCCGTGATAGAATCTGATGAATGTGACACCTGCTAAATGATGACTTTGGACATCTCTCTCCAATGGTAGAGCATACTTGAGCTCCTCATATATTCTGAATGAATGGAAATACACAGGGATTATCTGTCAGGTTTTGGTGGCCGCTGCTTCTGGTTTTCACCCCTTTTTCACACACACAAAGGAAGACTATAAAGCCTTTTAAAATACACTAAATAATGACAGAAGAAAACATATATTTTTCCAAAGAAAATATGATCTTAAAGAAGATTTGTTGTTTTACTCCTGCAGGAATGACAATTTCAACAAAATAGAAGTAGGATTGTTTCCATCATGGCATGTTTTTATTAAACATAACACCATGAAATGGAGTGCTGGGGAGCATCTGGGCCATCTTCTATATGGGGACAGAAGTGACCAGGGCCACTTGAGGAGCATGAGTCTTTACTGATGTTAATTTAACTGCTTGTGAGACTCAACAGATACTCTTTTTCTCTTCCTGTTATTCTTAACACATAAAAATCAGGATTTGCAGATGGATATTTTTTGGCACTTTTGAAATGAGACTCTTTACCTGGTAAGGGAGAACAGCCCATTATGGCCTTTACCAAATGCAGCAAAGGAAGTGGAGCAGCCCTATGGCCCAAAATTTGATCAAAGCAGCTCTGAAAAGAGTTGTCTTCTGGATAAACAATTCTTGCAAATACTTCCTTCATTATGTTTTGCTGTGCAACTGACTTTCCAGATAGGGCTTGTCGTAGCAATAAAAATATATAGCTATGAACTCAATGTTGTCATTCTAGCTCTGCTGTTAGTGGGACAGCAGAGGAGATAGTGCAAACAAATAGCTGAGCCCTCAAGCAGGCTAATGTGCTTGAAAAAATTCCCTTCACCAGAGTGAAAATATTCCTCTTCTGTGCAATCATATTTAATACTAAATTAAATGTGATTCTCCAAGGCCAAGCTGAAAGTCAGTAGGACCTTTCTTCTTTTTAGTCTGGTAGCCTACTGAGGTTGTTCCCAGTTCTGATCTACATCCCCTATTTACTTTAGACAAAAGTAAAATAAAAAGAAAAATGTAGTCCATCTCTGAAAATATTTTTAATGTTCCATCCACTCAGAATTACAGTAAAGAAGGAAATATTTCCCTCATAACATCTAATGCCATTTTTCATCAAACATCTTCAGCTGCAGCCTCTACTACACAAGTGAACACTTATTTATCTATATCACTCATATACCTTGACATCTCTTAATTCTCAATAATCTTTCACCAGGGTGGTAAAAGGGAATTTAAACCACTGGAAAAAAACAAAAACATTTTTACGGTAACTATAGAGTCTGATTCCTGAGAGAAATGAGAAAAATTGGAAGTGATACTTTACATCAGTTCTTCAGCTGTAAGTATATCAAAGGAAATAGGGAAATTTTTGACTGTCATTTGGCCTTAATAGCCTTCTGTGGAAGCAATCATCATTATTCCTCATGCAATTCATACTTTAGGATGAAGAAGCTTACAATACCCCCTTGACTGAAGTACTGTCTAGAAGTCAATCAAAATGGACTGTGATTTTCTTGTGTGCATTTTGTAGTCTGTTAATTGATTGTTTCTTCTGATGTCTAATTGCCTTAATTTCTTAAGGTAGCATTTGTACTAGTTTGAAAACAAACCAGTGGGAGGCACCAAGTCAGAATAACAATTTAATGGAAATTAAAGAAAAGGGGGAAAAAAAAAGTAAAAGAAAACACTGTCAAACTGACAGAGTCAAGGTACAACCTGAGTCCCAGTTAGGCAGGGTGGTGGTAGCAGTCTGGTAGAATGGTGGCTGCAGTCCTCTGAAGCAGTGATCCTGTAGTAAAACAGTCTGCTCTTCCTCAGGAAGTCCAATGGTGGCTGTGTAGCTCCTGTCCTCTGGAAATCCAGTGGGAAGCCGGGGTCTCTGGGGTTCAGCCTCAGATTATATCCACGATGGGATGCTTGGTTCCTCCCTCTGGGTGGAGCATCTCACAATGGGGTGATGAGTCATGAGGCAAAGTGTTGATTAGGCTCATTAACAGAAGATAGTCCGGAGGGAGTTATCTCTGAGTCAGGCGGCAGGACAATGATGGGCAATTAACAGAAAGATAGTCTGGGGGGAGGAGGCAAGGAAACACTGCCCCACCTGATTTCAATAGCTGATGGGGATGGTAATAGAATACACTGCAACCCAGGACAGCATTCAAAAGAAGAAAGTTTTAAAACAACTGAATCTGAAGTTCTTTTGGCCTGGTCATCACATTGCTACACAGGGCAGATTCAACAGATTCAATCTGGCACAGAGTCAATGAAGTATTTACAGCACTTCCCTACCTTTGGAGGTCTGACACTCATACAGAATGATATGTACGTTTTTTATTTTCTACTTTATAAGACAAACTCTGCTCATTTTTTTAACATATCCTAACAAAAACTACAATAGACCTACAGATCATCTGTATATTAGGATATGAACCTGTTTAAAGAGATGTTTACATTCAGAGACAATAAATGCCAGATTGTATGTAAAACAGACTTCAAGCAAGTCTTCAGCTCATCAAGTGCAGCATATGGCTGATTTACAGCACAAAATAGCAGGTCTCATTTGGTGAAGTGTAGCTTTCCAGAGCTTCCACCAACCCAGTTTCTTGTGTGTTTTTCCTTGATGGTGTGGCCTAAGACACAATAATTGGGGTTTCTTAGTCTAAGGAGAGTAGTCTTCAAATACTTATGGGCATGCACTCTCTGTATCTCTACAGTAAATAAAAATATGTGTCTGGTGGTCATTGTACAGCTCCACATGTGAGACTAACAAAGCTTCATAAAGACTCGTTTGGGAGGCTGCAACATCTCTGGGAGACATGACAACAGGCTAGATACAGTTCTGCCATGGCTCAGGAAAGACTGGTCCTGCTGTGGGGTAGAGTGCTAGACAGGATGGCTCTGGAGGTTTTTTCCTATTTTGTAAGACTTTGTCTCATGTTTCCATAAACTTAATCAATTTTCTGTATGGCAACATAAAAATATCTGAGTTACTTCTGCTGTGTCCTCATTTACTTCATGCCACCAGCCTGGAACAGGGTACACATGCAGAAAATACTGAGATGAAACTTGACAGATTTGTTTTGCTAATTGACTGCTCATCCGGTGTCTTATTTCTACAATACAGTGCTTCAGGTGCAATTTAAACTACACCTCCATCTCTTTTTCTCCCCACTTCGACTATCAGTTCCATGCAAATACTGCTGCTCTCATATCTGTGATGAAAGCATCAATGAGGTGAGAGTTTGCCAAGTGCTCATGTCTCCTATACCAAAGTTTTCTAGAAAAGAGAACTCTTGTCTGTCCTCAAAGTCAGGATAAAGCACATAGGAGCTTTAAATGGGGGAGAGATCTTTTGAGAGTATTCTTCAGATTTTCCCTTACTTTAAAGAAATGGTGCAAATGACAGAACAAGTGTGCTAAAGTGTTCTTGAGCATCCCTCACCCAATGTTTTCTCCTCAGAGCTCTGAAGACATGATATGCAAGTGCTGTGCAACATTCCAGAAACTGCTGGCAGCATGCTGCAGTGAATTTATTTCCTTTGCATGGGCTTATTACCAATTTTGCACATAACTTGTGACCTGCTGTTTCCCTTCATGGCAAGCAACCAAAGGGAATGTAGGTCCTTAATAAGAAACAATCCATTTTGCAAATGGACCTCGGAGTAGCTTTAAGAGGCAGCAGGACTGCAAGTGCTGATGCTGTGAGGATGCCCAAGAAACATACCCACTACATAGTTTTGGGTGTTAAGTACTTAAAAAAAAAACCAACAAAAAGAAGAGACATGTTGGCTCTTGTTAGGTATAAGCCATAATAAGGTTGTTTCTGCCATTTGTTGCTAGACAGAACCTAAAACTATTCAGTGAGATTATCTGAATAACTTTGTCCTTAGAAAGCAGCTGTTCACCAGATGTGCTGCAACCCATACAGTAAAATTACAGGTAGTTATATTCCTTTCTTTTTAAGCCACAAAAAAAGTATTGATAGGTTTGAAATCTGGCTTGAACTATCCTCTTAATATTGCCTTTTATAGAGAAATAGAAAAAATAACATTTACACCATAAGTATCCATTAGCAGTCGCATAAAACCATGTATGCATACTAATTACTTTAAATATGTTATGAAGATTCCTTTCATAATGTGCTGGCCACTGTGAATAGGGAACTGATTAACCCATGAAAACTCTCCTGTGATACCAGAAATATCTGCCTGCAACATTCATTCTACAACTGTCAACATGGGAAGACCAAACAATGTCATCTACATAGACTTCTATAAGGCCTTCAACAGTGTCCCACAGGACATCCTTAACTCCAAATAGGAGAGACATGGGTTCAAAGGGTGGGCTATTTTGTGGATAAGGAATTAGCTGAACGGACAAAGCCAGAGAGTTGTGGTCAATGGCTCTATGTCCAGGCTGAGGCTGGTGATCAGTGTTGTCCCTCTGGGCTCTGTCTTGCCCTCAGTGCTCTTCAATATTTTCATCAACAACACAGAAAAAGGGATTGAGTGCACCCTCAGCAAGGAAGCTGAGCGGGGCAGCTGGCACAACACAAGGCTGGGATGCCACCCAGAGGGACCAGGACAAACATGTGAAGTGGGCCCACAGGAACCTCATGAGGTTCAACAAGTCCAAGGGCAAGGTGCTGCACCTGCATCAGGGTAGTCCCAGACATGAGCACAGACTGGGGGAAGAACTCATTGACAGTCCTTCCCTGTGAGGAAAGACTTGGGGGTTCTCGTGGATGAAGAGCTGGACATGACCCAGCAATGGGCACTGGCAGCCCCGAGAGCCAAACGTGTCCTGGGCTGCATCCAAAGCAGTGTGGGCAGCAGGGAGAGGGAGGGGATTCTGCCCCTCTGCTCTGCTCTGGTGAGACCCCACTGGAGCTCTGCATCCAGCTCTGGGGTCCCAGCACAGGAAGGACAGGGACCTGTTGGAGCAAGGCCAGAGGAGGGACGCCAAGACAGTCAGAGGGCTGGAGCACCTCTCCTGTGAAGAAAGGCTGAGAGCTGGGGTTGTTCAGCCTGGGGAAGAGAAGGCTTCAGGGAGACTTTGTAGCACCTTCAGTGCCTGAAGGGGGCATATAGAAAAGAAGGAGTGACTTTTTACACAGGCAGATAGTGACAAGATAAGGAGGAGGGTTTTAAACTGAAGAAATTCTTCACTGGGAGGGGGGGAAGACACTGGAAAGGTTTGCCCAGAGAAGTTGTGGATGCTCCATTCCTTGGAGTGTTCAAGGCCAGGCTGGATAGAGCTTAGAACAACCTGGTTTAGTGGGAGGTGTCTCTGCCCATGGCAGAGGGTTGGAACTAGATGGTTTATAAGGTATCTTCCTACCCAAGTCTTTCTATGTTTCTGCAATTTTATGATTCTCTTAATTCTGCAAGAAACAACTTTGATATATACATTTTTTACCATGCAGTACAACATATTTTTGATCAAAATACTGAAGACGTGCAAGTTACCTGGACACTGTTATATGGGCTTGTTTAAAGTAAATTAATGTTTTATCAGTAATTGCAAAAAAATTCAGAGCAATGAGGCATCATATAAAATTGAGAAGGGTTTTGTAGAAGATGAAAGTCTGACAGAAGTGGTCAAAGAGAGAGATAATTTTTCAGAAATAAAAATTATTCACCAGACTAAGCCAAGGATACCTAAGCCTGACAATTCATGTGTATCACGGTGTGTTAGGAAAACGTATTTGTTTGCTGCAATTCTGTTTTCATTCTTATTTTAATTTATCTTTCTTAAATTTTTTGTTGTAAGTTTGAAAATTCAAAGTACATCTGTAATAAAAAGAAAGATCCATAGCTTCTAAAAAAGACAGAAAATGTTGAGCAAATGACAGAAAATGAAATTGAGAAATCTGCACAGGATAATTAAGTCAACTGGACAGAGGTATCTCCTATAAATGAATGAAGCTGTCAGTGAGCTGAAGAAGATACTTTTAAGAGAAAGGTCCAAAGGATGGTGATGAACTCAGAATGTTCAGGGTCACATTAGGGACATTCCCGCAACAGTATCTAGAAACCATCCAGAGAAAGATACTATCCTTGTGGTGGGATGATGAACGACAACGTGTCCCAGTTCAGTAAGTTTGATAACAAGTTTCTACTATATCTACATTTTAGAAGTGGGGATAAAGGGACTGACACCAGCTGGCAAAATCAGCCTGGCTGAAGTTTCTTGTTCACAAATTTACAAGGCAACCATGAAAACCAAATACCTGATGAAACACAACTTTGCCAGCCAAGATGAACTTGCAGGTGAACCTAAGGGGAAAACCACATTGCACTAGGAAATCTTAGTGTAGGAATTCAAGAAGAGCTCAGAAAAGCTTTGGTCTATGCAGACTTCAAAAAGCTTTTGCCTCAAGGAATTCTTGGCTACCTACCTGTCACACCCTGGCATAGGCTGAAAGGGGTGACTACAGAGCCTGTTTCTCCATTCTGCAGATGTGTAGATGGCAGTCTGTGAGCACCATAATCAGACTCTGTATGTGTGTGTGTGATCAGTTTTTCCTAGATCTCTGCAAGACCCAGGAATTGATTAAAAGTGAAAATGTCATATTCTGGAAACGTATTCGGCAAATGTGTTTGATGACATGAGACACTCATTTCTACCTTATCATGAAGGAAAACTATAGCAAGGCCCCTTTGCATGCAAGAAGGCTTTAGAATAAAACAAAAATACGGAAAGGCAAAAATTTGGCTTCAGGTGGGGGCCTTGTAGAAGAATTAGAGGACAGCACATGGCATCAGCTATGCAGAAGCATGAGGTTATGGTTTTCCTTGGGACATCCTAAAAATGCAGCAGACTAACCTTCATTTTAATAACAGGCACAGCGTAATGTCTGTCTTACCGAATGTCTTTTAGGTTGGATTTGGTCATAGCAGAAATGGGAAAGAATTCTGGCAGTAAAAATCCTATAATATTTATCTCCCTGGAACGATACTGCAGGCTGATAACGCTGATGTGTGTGTGTGTACATTTGTGTCTGCACATGTACTTGAGCACCTGCTCTAAACAAAAGCCTGTTCTCTACTCAGAATTCTGGAGCTGTCTGACTAACAGACCACCTGGCTACACCCTCCTTCCAGGCAGCTGTAGAGAGTGATAAGGTTTCCCTGAGCCTCCTCTTCTCCAAGCTAAACAACCCCAGCTCCCTCAGTGGCTCCTCATAGGGCTTGTGTTCTAGACCCCTCATCAGCTTTGTTACCCTTCTCTGGGCACGTTCCAGCATCTCAACATCCTTCCTAAATTAGGAGGCCCAGACCTGGGCGCAGCACTCAAGGTGTGGCTTCACCAGTGCCGAGTACAGGGGAAGAATATCTTCCCTGGTCCTACTGGCCACACTATTCCTGATACAGTCCAGGATGCTATTGGCCTTCTTGGCCACCAGGGCACACACATAGGCTATGCTCAGTCTGTCCTCAATCAGTACCCCCAGGTTCCTTTCTGCTGAGCTGCTTTCCAGCCACTCTGTCCCCAGCCTGTAGTGCTGCAGGGGGTTGTTGTGACCAAAGTGCAGAACCACTGGGTCTTGTTGAACCTCATGTTGCTGGATTCGGCCCATCAGTCCAGCCTGTCCAGGTTCCTCTGAAGAGCCCTTCTACCCTCCAGCAGATCAACACTCCCCACTACTTGGTGTCATCTGCAAATTTCCAAATGGTAGATTTGATCCCCCCATCCAGATCATCAGTAAAGATATTAAACAGCACTGGGCCCAACACAGATCCCTGGAGGACACCAATAGCAACCAGCCACCCACTGGAGGCAGCACCATTCCCCACCACTCTCTGGGCCCAGCAATCCAGCTGGTTCCTAAGCCACCAAAGGTCCCACCTGTCCAAGCTGTGGGCTGACAGCTTTTCCAGGAGGGTGCTGTGGGAGATGGTGTCAAAGGCTTTGCTGAAGTCCAGGTAGACACACCCACAGCCTTTCCCTCAGTCTACCTTGCATGTCACCTGGTCATAAAAGGAGACCAAGTTGGTCAGGGAGGACCTGCCTTTCCTTAATCCATGCTGGCTGGGTCTACAGGAGTGAGTGCAATGTATTGCAGGGTAGATTGCAGATGTGAAAATTGAGATAAGTCTAGAATATGAGCATGGTGTAGATCAGGGATGAGCAGTTGGGCTTTCTCCTGGCAACTGGGCAAAAGAAGCATCCAGATTTTGACCCTGATCAAAGAAGCAGATGCAGCCTGTAGTTTTACCTTCAGGACCCCTCAGACATCCCCAGGAGCACGATAATGCCTCCCCCACAGCTTGTAATGAGGTAACCACCAACCATGCACACATGTGTAGGGGAGATTATCAGGGTCAAGTACTAGTGCAAGAAGCAGTAATGCAACATAAGCCCAAAATGTCATTATACCATATATAACTGACAGCAAAGGTATATTTAAATACTTCTGTTACTTGGGTAACTTTTGGTGGTAACTAGAGCAACCTGACAGAGGAATTATCTTACAAAAAGAGGAACCAGTTAAAATATTTGAACTTCCAAATTTTTATCTTATATGTAGAAATAGATTGTCTTTCATGTGGAGTTTAGCAGGAGGTTGAGGTGACAGCTTCCAGGCTGCACAGCTAAAAATGAATTGCAACAACGAGCTTTCTCCAAACTCAAAATTGTTATGCCACTGAATGTTGATGCAAACATACACAAGAGACAACAGCAGCTCAGAAACACATGGTCCTTGGGGGTTAAGTTCCCTAATACTTGATAAACATGAGTTTGCAAGTGGTGTATGTAAACAATTTTAAGTTTGCATATCTACGTAGTCATGGAAGAGAGGTGAAAAATTTCCCGGGAAATACCTTCTTCAGTGACAGGAGAGGGAGTGGATCCACAAATCACCACACGGGGGTCACATCATAGCTCTGCTGTTCCAGAAACTCCTTCCATTTGCTGGTGGACTGCATATAATATCCCCAGAAAATTCATTACATGCAAGATTTGTTAAAGGTGGGGATAAAAAATTATATAAACCCAAAGAATGTGCTTATAGGTCATGGAAAATTAGAGACCTGCATAATGCTCCCTTAGCTATGACAGAATAAAAAGAAATCCCACAAATTGTTTTAAAACCAGCAACACGTGCATGTGCATTTATTTTAAACATTTTTATGTTGACCTTGCCATCTGCTTCATTCTACATATGGGGTCTTGTGGGTCTTGAAATCAGCATGATTTTCTTTCCAATAGCCAGCACCTCTCTGGAAAGAGGTACTCCTTTTGTTTTTGTCAGTTCTTGGGCTGCTGCCCTTCTAGACAAAACCAGTCCAATAGTCTCAGCAGTTTTTTGCCAGTTGGTCTCCTATTATCCTATTCCTGTGGAATGGCTTATCTTGAGTCATTGTTTCCTTACAGCCTCTTTTTAGACTTCATCAATGTACTCATACAGTGACTACCCTGTAATAAGGTCATCAGTGTTTTTATACATTTTTATGGCCCAGTCAACATCCTTCACAATAGTTAACTTGAGAGATTTCTGTCATTGTAGAGATGGGCCTTAGGCCCATAGATTCTTGGCTGAACTAAAAAATATCTTTTAGGAAGACACCCAAAGCTTAAATAATTTCTGGAAAATATGATCAAATACTTCATAAAAACAAATGTGTAATGAGGCAAAGAAATATAACCAGAAGATGAAAGACTGGGCAACTTTTCTTCTTCAAGAGATGGGAATGTGATATTTGAGACAATAAATAATATTAGAAAACAATTTCAACAACAAAGTAATAAAAAGGATCAGGAAGAATACCCTGGAGATCATATTCACTGAATCTGGTTTCAACATCAATTCTTGAGTGCACTAATATTGCTCACTCCTGTC
The DNA here is from genome assembly GCF_000691975.1 of Corvus brachyrhynchos. NCBI lineage: Eukaryota > Metazoa > Chordata > Aves > Passeriformes > Corvidae > Corvus > Corvus brachyrhynchos. The sequence goes on along the minus strand of NW_008239054.1, from coordinate 2,100,729 downwards.
CTAAAACTGCCCCTTCCAAATAAGACACAGCTCTTTGTAGCCCCATTAATCCCCCACATCCCCTCTCTGCTGATTTGGTGGTTTAAAGAAGTTTATTTAGTCTCTCTAGTTTTCAGGATGAAAGGCTGTTTCCTCAAATACTCAAAGCTTATAGATACAGAAGGTTGAAGCTTCATTCCATATACTAGACTGGAAGATCCTTTGCCAAGGACCCCCTCGGAATACAACCATCAGTGCACAGTGCACTGGGAAGTGCTAAAATGAGAAGAGACAGGATGACACTGCTTATAATGACGCTTTGGTTTAGGTCACAGTCTGTTGTTCCTGCAATACAGGTCTCCAAGATAACAAAAGTAAAAAGAGAGGGAGGAAGGCAAACCACAGCAACCTTCTGCTTCACTTGCCACCTTCATCCAGAGTAAAGGAATGAATGAGAATCCACCCTCAGGCATGGCTAAATGTACTAAGTGGCAGAGCTAGTTAATATTTGAGTAAAATTAAGGTAATATTCATGCAACAGCCAAAGAAGTTCTCAGAAGTCTGTCACAGATAGGAAATACTCTTTATTCAGCCTTCTGGAGTATCTATCTCCTGAGATGCCTAACCTATCTAAAATTGCCAGATCTCCACATCATGAGAAGAAAACTTCCAAAAGGCTTTTTCATCCCTTTTTGTAATTTACAATTAAAGGGATTATCAACAGGAATACTAACAAGAAGTCGTATTGAAGTTACTATTAAGAACAAGTGATAAAAATAATAGCATTTTGGCTTAAATGTGAAGAATTCAAAGCTAAACTCCAGGATTTGCATCAGGTGGATGTAGAGCTCCAACATGAGTCCTTTATCTTGTCTGGAGGTCCCCGGGCAGAGGAAGGAGAATTGCTTTCCCTGGTACACATGAATTTCTGCATGGGCAAACCTGGGCCACACCCAGCAGGTTGGGTCCAACAAGGAGCTCTCTCATTCCGTGCACAGCAGCAAAAGTCTTACCTTGGTGATGAGCTCTGCAGTGGCATTTTCAAGTGAAGGCAAGAGCATCAAGCTTCCACTGGCTGCATCAGCACGTGCAGCTCTGGTACACCCAGAAATAGAAACTTGCTTTTGGCATGATTTTAACCATGTCTTCTTCTGTGAGCGAGTAAGGGCCAATAAAGACAATTCTACTGTTCTGTGAGGACACGCTGATACTCCATGCACCTTTTAAGCTTTTATTTCTGTAATTCACCTTCTCCCCAAGTCAATAGGGTAACAAAATACAGTAATGTAACTGGCAGGATTGCAAATTGACTGACTTAAAAAAGGGTATTTACAGAGTTTATGATACAAAGTATGTATGTGGAGCCATATCCAGAAAAAGTGCACTGTGATTACTGTCATTTTTACAATTTAAATTTTGCCCAATAAATATCATAGAGGATAAGTAAGGGAATTTATTCAAGAACATTGCCATGTTCATTATTTACAACTGCGATTTTTTTGAATGTTCATTGTGACTGAATCCCTGCTTGCCTCTGTAACTCTCTAATTTTCTAATTTTTGTTCCTACCTTTTGAAGCTTTTAATGGCAGATAAAAATATATGAAATTACTGTGATCATTACAAGCTTATATATGCAGGGAGAGCACTCCATGTAGGAGTATTTTTGGTATTTAAGTCTAAAAAATGTGGAAGAGAAATAAAGGGAAATGGAAAATTTAGAGAAAAACCTGTGAATGAAAAAGAGTTCTGTGAGAGCTGCTGATTAGATAATTGAGTTTCCTGATTATCCAATGAGGAAAGAAGATAACTAAGATAAAAGCTCATAATATTTTTAGTGGTAAAGTGAAATCTGTAAGGTGACAAATGTCAAATGAAAAATAAGATGATAGTAGAAACAGAAATTATCACTGGCAGAGCAATGAATGTTAAGAAGAAATTTGAATATATTAGTCATTAATTCTTGTAATAGGGAGGTGGTTAATGCAGGAATGTTTATGGGGAAAAGACAGAAGTATGACATTAATATTTCTGTTCTGCGTTTGAAAAGAAACAGAACAAGATGGTCATATGAGAAAAGTAAGCTTGTAACCACTTTGCTAAGCAGTATTCAGTGAGAGAGAAACTAGAAAAAAATCATTAGTCCTGAACATCTTGAATGCTAAAGTTCTGCATTTTTTTGCTGGGGATCTTTTTCAGGGACGGTAGGGGGGATAGCCCACTGGACTACAGCAGGCTTCTGTTAATACCCCCCAAACTAAATGGAAAAATTAATATGGTATTGCCTCAACTGTAGGTATTCAAGGTCAGTGATATAATTATTGTGTGCTGCAGGAATTAAGTTCATTTGTAGGAAATCAGTTCATTTAAACAAGCCCCACATGGCTGATGCCTGTTTACAAGGGTGTTTTTATGCATGCAGATCATCTGCTGGCATATGTTAGACGTCGAGGAGGTGAAAAGAACAATATTCACTTATGCTAAGTGATGATTACCTGTTCTGAGCTGGGCTTTTCATGCACTAGTTAAGCACTTCCTTCAGACACGTGTTCTCTGCTTTCCACAGATTTCTGGGAGCTACTCATGTAAAAGGACAGCAAAATTTGTTTCCCTGCTTGTCCTGGCCAAGATATGGTCTGCAGCATAGACAGAGAGAGCACCACACACTCAGTGACAGATGCTTTTCAGCTTCATAAAGCCTCGTCTGAGTGCTCGTGCACGTCTCTACCGGGGGCTGCTCTGGGTGAGGTCTGGGTGATTTGAGATGTCCTGCCACCTGTGTGAGGGGTGGCATCAGCTCTGCATTTCAGAAGCCTCCTGGATGAGAAGCTAATCAAATGTGCAGTATATTGCCGTGTGAAATCCCCCACACAAAGTCCCTGAGGAAGTTCTCAGGACCACCTTCTAGAATTACTGGGTTTGCTCAGGCTGGGTTGGGTTTGGTTCTTTGTTTTGTTTTTTGTTTCCTTTTTCCATTTCTGCTCTACTGTATGAACATCTGGGCAAAAAGTCATTGTCACAGTGTACTGAGATGCAACTGGATTATAAATAAATACTAACCCCTTGTTTACAGACACAATGAAATTGTGGGAGTTGACACTACCCCACCTGACAGGTCAGCACGAATCAGTCCATTATAATGTAAAAGGCACACATTTTAGATGGCAGTGATATTTTGTGGCCTCATACACCAAGTTTAAAACTTCAGAGGTGACACCGAGAGAATACTATCATCATTTAAAAAAAAATCTCCAGGAACTCGTGGTCTGTGTCAACTCCAATTACCCTCTGGGCGTAACTATATGCACAAAGTTTATCACAGCCGGAAACTTCAGCCAAAAATCCTTTCCAAAACTGTGGATAATGCAATTTCTGCCAAGTATAAGTAAAGACTTTGAAAATACAAACTGCTACAAGGCAGTTATCCTGCAACCACAGTCCTCTCAGTTAAGAGGCCTGAACTGGTTGGTTGCAGCATTTAAAATGTTGACAGGGCTGCTCTTAAGGCTCATGTAGTTTTTAAGAAGTCATTTGCTATCATGTGCTACAAAGTCAAAGCATCTCAGAAAAAGTATCTGTAGTTGAAAACCCACTTAAGAATAACACAGGGTTTACTGACAGCCAGAAACATTCTGCCATTGGTGCACTCAAGATTGCATTCACATTTTATAATTGGAACAAGGAAAAATCGCCTCTTTTCCTCGTGGCTGTGGCAAAGTGCCATTTTATCCTGCAGCCGTACTGAATGCAAGCATCCTTTGGTCTGATTCAACATCAAACTCTTGGTAAGCAACTCTGACTAAGTATTATAGAAACAAGTCTGTATCTAAGGGTACTATGGTCTACTCTGAAATGCATTTACAGCTCCAAGTTGCAAAGATGTCTAATGTTCAAAGTAGAAGGAAGAAAGTCTCTTCAGTTTGTGCAGGGAGGTCAAATTTCAAGTTACACCTGTAGCTCAGAGAAGTAAGACAATATTACTACATCAGAATAAAGAGGTACCAGTTGAAACTCAAATTCTGTTTTCTGCTTATCTGCCAAGTCCCCAGAGATGAGTAGATATAATTGCCTACAAAATTAAATCCATCACCTATTCAAAAATTATACATCCATTTACGTAGTCCAAAAGCAGCATGTCTGAGCCATCTGTTTTAAACTCCCTTTTACTGAGAGTTTTTGAATTCTTACCATGAGTATTGATATTAGAAGTAGCACCTTACAGTCTTTTTGAAGTACAAGTGTTTCCTACAACTTTCCATATTGTCTTGATTTTTTTCTACTGGATTTCAACAGCCTCATTCAAATGGACAGACTTATAAATTTGACCTTTATTATTTCAGCTTCAGTTTTCTAGGTCTCAAATTCCAAGTGAAGATATTACAATTAGCAAACTGTACATAGTAAGTAATTATTCCTTTACATGAACAAATTCTATTCCTTATATCAAGATTGGCTTAGCTTTCCAATCTATCACCTCTATAACTTGAAAAAAGTTAATTTTCTTTCTTTTTTTTCTTTTTCCCAGGAGGTTCACCAAGACTAATCACCTTTACAAACATCGCTGGTTTTATTTTCCTCATCAAGAAATTCCAACTCTGTTCTAGTTACTTTGATTTTGGAGACTGGATTCTATAACGTGTCATCATGTGTGTGTTCTCATGTCCTGTCCACCACTCCAAATTTTATCTTCTTCCCTTTAAGATTCTGAGTTTTCTTATAACTTTCACATTGAACTCTCCTTTTCAAAGTCTCTACATTTGTCTGTGCCAGTAATCATAGAATAAAGTCAGAAATTTTTTTGGCATGAACTAGAGAAGAGCATATTTGCCTCCCTCACTTGCTTCTCTATTAGATATGAAGATGACATTAGAAAACGAGTACTTCACCCTATGATAACTTGTTTCTAGACCCCAGGAAGGAAACACAGAAAAGGAGCACAGTGACATTTAGCTGGAAAATGGGGTGTTGTCAGGGTTGTGCTCTGAGGAGCCTCTTCGTACTCCTGGGTCAGCACTCTGGTGTCAGGGACCACACAAGGAAATTTATAGATCATGTGCAATGAATTCCTGGAACCTAGAGCCAAAAAGTATTAAAAAATTGACATAAACAGTAGCATACAACAATGAGTAACTGGAACCTTTAAGCTGATAAAAGAGAAAGACAACAATTTCCTACTTGGAGTTAGAAACACTTCTTAAGGACTTTTATTCTCTTTCTACTCTGACTTTGCAAGAAAACTACCCCTAAGTACCCCAGAGATGGCAATGTTGTCAGAAACAGTATACCTTCAGTAAAGATTTTTTTAAAGTTGCCTGCAAGTTGTGGTCCTTATTTGCAGAAAACATATATATTTTCTACAAGCAAGCCAGCTTTCTCTCCACAATTACACCCTTTTCACTGCCAAGGAGAAAATTAAGCTGCTAACAGTCTGACTGGGGAGACCACAGAGCTTTTTGACTCTCATCTTCCTATTTCTTCTGATCAGATTTGGCAGCCGGGGATGAATTGCATTAAACTTTGCCTGCATCTGCTGACCCAAATGGTTTACTAAGAGAGAATAACTTCATCAGGCTGTATAAAGAGAGACTGACATAGACAACATCCCCAGGTCTGACCAAAAGTTCTGTCAGTGATATTTGTGGGATCCCTGGCTAGAAGGGGAATGATCAACAGCTCATTTCATTGAGCTTTCAGAACCACCAACACAAACCCACTCTAACTTCTGCTTGCTTAGGGGAGATAAATTTGCTACATTTGCTAAATCCTCCTAGATGTTGACTGAAATACTTCTTACCAAGGTCTGGTCCAATGAAAAGCACACTGCAGCCATCTCCACAATATTCAGCCCCCACCTGAGATGTGAGGGCTCTCTGTGCCCTCTTGCTGAGGCCAGAAGGCTCTGGCATCTTGTCCGTAGCCTTCAATTTGTTCTCACTGATTCCAGTACCACTGTATACTTTTGTACCCATCCTAAGGGTACCAAATGCTACCTGAAGGAGCCTAAGGCTACTTGATGTAAGGAAAAGAGAAGAGCATGTGTTACCAAGGAGAATTGCTGGTTATTTCTATGTCCACTGCTGCTTCAATATAGATAATGACAACAGGAGTCACAGGCCACAAAAACTGGTGATGCTCACCCCAGTAAGAGTCCAGCCCCTCAAAGCCTGAGGAACACAAACTCCTTTTGACACAGATAGAGGTGCAATACCAGCAGAACCACGGATTACCCCATATACTCCAGTCAGGATTTCATTAGAGCCCAACAAGAGTTGATGCCCTCACTGCCACACACAGAATTTGTGATTGTCTGAAGGCAGCAAGGCCCAGAATAGCTCCTTTTCATGAGCCATGCCTCATCTATGTTGCATTTACATTTTTGCTCACTTCAAAAAAGGAGTCTTGGAAATTAATCAAACTCTTAAAACAGGCTGGATAATATGCTTAAGGCAAATCCACTGAGCAGTCAGTGTTCTTTCTTATCTTCTCTCTTTGTACATACACACTGTCCTTCCCTCCTTCTAGTGACACAGGTCATAATCAATCCCCTTCTTCTTTTCATGTAGTTTAATACACAACTTCTCTAAAAGTAAGCCTTTCTAGCTTGCACACTCAGCTAAATGTTCCCTTCCCAGCCTTCAAACTCACTGCCACATTTGGGCTTTATTTAGTCCATTGCTTGAAGTGTTGCTGCTAATACAATCTCTGCACTTTTCTTTGCTGGGTTTGCCTGTATATCAAAAAAGGATCTTGTCGTTGTCATTAAGGCTTTCCTTTGTTTATTTTTACCCTACATTTCTGATTTGGGTGTGGATGTTATTTTCCTTTCTGTTACCCAGATTACCTTCTCTCCCAGTGTCCTTCTGCAGCAGGGAGCGCTCTTTGATGGAGTCTGAATTTTCACATCTGCCTTAGTGCTTCCCTTTACTGGGACCTTGTGAGTCTAAACACAGCTAACTTATGATGTCCAAACATATAAGAAGTTGTGACTCTAGAAGAGAACACTAAGAATGTGTAAGAAATAGGTAACAAAGTGCTGATCATTCTTCAGGAAGTCCATATCCCAGTGTACTAGATCTTCAGCCTCATCATTGTTTGGAGAGTCATACTCTGAAAGGTACAAAGAGCAGTAAACCCTGCTACTTTCTAATAGTGTTAATCTCCTTTACCAGTAAATACTTTTCAAAGTTAAACTACTCATATAAACATCTCATTTCCTTCCCACCTTGAAAAAATATGTTCGGAAGTCAAAGCAAGAAGTTACAAGCTTACAGAATCCACTTGCATATTCAAATATCCACTTGTGGTGTGACATAAGCATAAATTATATAATGATGCTGAGAGGTATTTGAAAATATGAATATTAATCCTTTACATCCCATGATGTAAGGTCCACTCTCAGATTAACTAATATCAAGTTATCACAATTTTCTGAATACCCTGATTACATCTGGAAAGATTTATAGGACGTTATCAAATAATAAGCAATTCACACATCATTATGTGTGCCAACTAAGTCACTCCCATCATAGGAAAGTAAAATACCTAAAGATGGTGCAAGTTAGCTTTGCATGGAGGATATGGATTTGGAGAAGTAACTATTTACATTAAGCAAAATTGGTTGGCAAGAAACTTCTTAGAGTTCTTAAGACCAGTCTTAAACTTACACTTACTAGTTTCTATTAACCTGTCTACCAGTGTCTTTCTGTAAAGAAATGATAAAAATTTTCTAACAGTAATAGAGTTTCTACTGAAATTTTATTTTCCTCTGAGGAAATTAAATGGTTGTCACATCCCATAGTAAAAAAAAAAAAAATTAAAAATTGCAATTGACTGCTTCATGTTGTTTTGTTTTCACACTTTGCAGTGTTTTGGCTTCTAAAAAGATGTAGAATTTCCAGACTATATTATTTTGGATGCTAAATGTGCTTTGTCCCACATGCTTGTAATCTGAACACATTTGAGATAATTTCTCTGGACACAAGGATTCACTCTTGGTTTTCAGGCTATGGTGTGCTGTCCATTCTTGAAAGAGAATTCCCCAGGGTGACTGGTGAGGTTAAAATAATTTAGAGCCTTTTTTGCCAGAGAAGAAATTCTACTTTCCATCTAGTTTAACATTCTAATAGTTATCTTTGGGGGCTTGATTCAAACTTGCTGAAGTCCATCAGGCTCTTTCCACTGCTCACAGAGCCAATAGCATCAAATTTTCATTTGGCTTTGGTCACTACTGCCTGATTTTCAATATATTTTCTTTATCATTATACTCACAGCTAGTTTTATTTAGATCAGAACTGTTGATACTGGGATTATTTAGATTTTTTTTTTATTAACCTGCACAGCCATTGCTCCCCATAATTAATGCAGTACATCTGGGAGGTGTTCCAGACAGACCTATGTGAAGGCAGTCTAGTCCATGTACAGAGAGGTATCTTGCCGTTTTACAAGAAGAGGTTTCTTTCTTTCTTGACTTTGCTATGAGGTCGATAATTTTCCGTAAGTTTATGTGAGGAAAAAGTTGTTGAAACGATATCCAGGGCCTCTTTTTAACAATAATTTTCCTTTGCTATATCTTGCCAAGATTATTTAAGCCTCCCAGTGCATATTTATGGGAAGCCTGGACAATGATGGAAAGAGGATTCATTTTTTTGAGATCTCGTTCAAGAGTCTCAGTATTTCACTGCTTTATTAAAAAGGAGAATTTTTACCCTGCTGTAGCTTTTGGATTCCTGTGAGAAATCTGTTTTCACAGGTTCCTCCAAGGTCCATAGTACTCATATTTACATCCAACAGGCAGTCATGGCACATGCCTTTGCAGTGGTGGATACATTCCAGACCCTTTGCCACCTGTTGGCCCCTCACCTGAGCCCTGCCAGGCTCTGGAGGAGCTTTGTGCTCCCGGTACCAGGGATAAGATTTCAAACCACTGCTGTTAAGCAAATGCAGATCTCTTCCAAGACAGGCTTGGCTAATGCTGCCTTCAGATGGAACAAGTAGAATGTTTACTGGAGGCTATGACACGGCTTTGACTCACCTTTGCCTTCAAGGTAGTCCAGTTTTAAGTGCCGTGGATTTCATTGACAGTTGATTTGCTTTGTTGCTGGTCACCTGCTGTTCTTCTTGTATTAATTACGGAACAAAGAAAGGAAAAGACACGCGACAGTCAAGACCAGTCATTTTGTCTGTTGTCTAGGCAGAAAGATCTCACCAAGAGAGGGCTACAAACTTACTTGCAAGATTTTGGCATATGCTTAAAGCATTTCTGCTCATATAACACCAATAACAGAACAGAATATGCCCAGGGATATGCCCTGGGATACTGAAAGAGTCTCACCCTCCCCAGTGCTGGTACACATCTTCTGTACATTGACATGAGCCATGGTGTTTTCCAGCCACATAGCAAATTACAGGCTCTGGAACTGGCTCAAACAAGACAGTGGGAAAGAGGTTGGTGCTGGAGAGAACTGGACTCTCAATCCTGGAAACTGAGAATCAGTATTTTTGAGCAGAATACCTCCTTAGATGGGTGAGTCCTGCTCCTACTCAAAATTCACTCAGGAGAAGCTGTGGGGAGGCCCCCACTGGCATGACACTTCACACTGGCTGTGCTCCTTTTGGGATTTCCCAGCAGAGGCCTGTCTCATCAGACAGATACCAGTACAGGCATCATTCTTCATTTCCTACAAAGAAACTCGCAAGAGGTGAAGCTTTGAGAATAGCCCTCTCCCTTTTCCAAACTGCATTCCCATCAGAAAACTTGGAGAAGTTATAATAGGAAAATTTTTTTCTTTTTTTTTTTCTTTAGTTGTGTGTTCTTGAACTGTTCTGAAGGGTTTATAAACCAGGGCATGCAGCTGTACAATGGATAATCTGCATACTTACTTGTTCCCTGACTACAGGCCAGAGGCTTCTCTGTGACAACATATGAGTTCTGACTGGGCACCAGGTCTGAAAAATATATGTACGCATTGTCATTGCACATCTGGAATTTAGAACTGCTAATGGATATGCTGTGATAGAAAAGAAAAGTGTCTGGCCAATAAACTTGGTTTATATATTTATTTTAAAAAGCATTACCACATTTCTGGCTAGTAGCCTTTCATCCTCTAGACTTTACACCAGTGCATCTGGAATGCTAAGCAGCTCTTTCAGGGATGCAGCCATATCCCAAAAGGCACTCTTTTTACTTGAAAGAACTTTGAAAACTAATTAAAAAGGAGGAAGGCTTACATACCTAGCCTTGTGTATCAGCTCCTACAATCTCAGAAACCAAAGGTGAAAATTCTCTCTCAGACTCTCTGTCAACCTACTTTTATTTTGCAGGGTGCTGCTATGAACATGTGCAGCTGTCTTTGAATAATGTATTTTGATCTCATTATGTGTGCAACTCAAAAGAGCAATTGTGAGAAGCTTTTTTTCAGGACTAGCAGGGGAAGTCTGAGCATTTTGAGTTCCTACATGTCACTTTGACCTCCCTTGTCACCGTAGCCATCGAACCCGTGGGCAGAGCAGGTGCCAGAGCCCATGTGGTGCAGCTCACCTTCTGTAGGGGCAGAAAGGCCCTGTTTGTCACCCCAGCCTCTCTCAAGTGCTGGGAAATAGTAAAAGAAAGAATCAGAGACCAGCAAAGAGAGAAAACTGCAAGACCACTGCCTGTCCAGGCATGCTTATAGGCAGCCACCAGAAAATTACCTTCCGTGGTGATGCATGAAATGTATTTCAGCCAACTGAAAGGCAAGCTTTGTTTACAGGCCACCTTTACAGCTCTGAAGCTCTGGCAAGGACAGTGTTTCATGTCTTGATGCAGAGGCACTGTGAAAAGCTTCCCCACATACAGGTTGTCTTTCATCTTACTGATGTTTGCTTCTATAAATCTCATACCTTTACACTATGTGCTCTGGGAACAAAGTATTTTGGAGCACCAGCTCCGCAAGCTCGCAGCAGCAATAAGTGCCACGTATGTTTAGTGAGGATTTGTAGGGCTGGATTACTGAAAGCCTGAAGAACCAGAGGCCCATTTTCACTTTCTTCACTCAAGATTAGGAATTAGGCTCAAACTGTGGAACTAGGTGTTAAAGATCAGCTTTTTATGATCAGGCCACCCAGATGGCTTAATGGCAGCTGTTTCGATGTCCACATGATGGCATTGCAGGTACATAGAGGATATGAGAAAAACAATTAATGATCCCCTTTCCCATCTGTCTTCCACCCAGGCTCCCATGATTGGCTTCATCAACAAAACCAGAACCAGCCCAGTCAGTGCTTTATAAAGCTTTATTGCAAGATGTGTTTACATAACGCTGTAGAGGTGAGCTTTTTAACTACTTATATAAAGAAATTTTGGACACTGGTCTGCGGTCAATTTTCCATATTGACCCTGCATGGCACAGAAAAAAAAAAACAAACAATAGGGTGTGAGATGGGATCTTTCCAGACAGTAAAGTGGGAAGGGGGGGGGACGAAGGGGCAGATAAAAACAAAATCCCCCCCTAGTTCATACTAAAAGTGACACAACTTCTGAAGGATCAATACAAACGGCAGGTGAACTTTGTGTGTAATAAAATCTTAAAAGAGTAATTTAAGTTCTTTATGAAATAAAACAGAAACAAAAATGCATTTTCATGGACAATTAAATTTAACATAGAATGAATTCACCTAAAATGAGAAAACAACAAACAAAACCAAAAACTCAATCAAAAGGACCTGTAGATAATATCTCTGACCATGCATGGCTTGTTTTTTAAATTACAATTCACAGAATAACACTGCTGGAGGGCCTATTTTACACTATGCTACACAGAACATGGAAAAACATGAGTAGTGACATTTACACAATTTTACAGTATTTCTCCTTCGTCTAAGAAACACGTCCTTTTCTACTTTACATTTTTTTACAATTCCCAGCTCACAAAAAAAGGACACTATATGCGCAAAGACAGTCTTTAAAAAGGAGAAATGCATCCAATGCTACAAATAAACCTTTTCTTTCACAGAAGCCTCTGTATTAGATAGTGATTAAACAAAATATATCTCTATCTGCCACTCAATGTGAAATGGACTAATTAGAAATATTTTTCTTTTTTTTTGGCATAAACATCAAACTATGCATCTCTGAAACTCCTTGCATTACTTGCTATTTAACTATTAAACTGCTTGCCAAAGACTTCTTGGGGTCACATCTGAAATGCCACTTGAGCCAGTTGCTGCTCCAGTTGAAGCAAAGGAATGTAGGCCCTTACATGCTGTTCAAGTGTTTGTGAATGATTTTCAGTGGTTGCCTACAACCAAACATTTTCTCTGTCAAAAACAGTTTATTTTCTTTCAAAGCCCCTAAGTACCTGGCAGTTTTTCCTCCACAGGAACATCAACATTGGTACCCCTCCCAGCTTAGACAAGTGTTTCTTGCGTCCTGCTGCTGGAAGCACAGAGCTGCCATCCGACTGTGTCCCAGGGTCAGGCTCCCCACCAGTGCACACACAGCCTGCCTTGAAGGAAATGGGAGGACTGGGATATGTGCAGTGAGCTACAGAGTGAAAAGGAGAGAGGAATATGTTCCTGCTTCTCCCTAACATCACATCCCTGTGCATCCTTTGGATAGAGGCAGGCAGTGCATGTGCCTGAGCTGCAGTGGAAGGATGAAGGATGAAGGATGTGAAACTGGTGGCTGCCACCTTGTTCCCATTTCACCTCTGTGAAATCAAAGCATTGCAATAACCACAGCTGCACAGTGAAGTTGAACCCAGACCACTGCCATCAGCCACATGGTTTCCAAAGCATTTCAGACAGCCTCTGCTGTTGTTACATCCCCAAAGAGGCTGCTGCAGGGCAGGTGCCTGAGAAAAGGAACCATTTACTGCACCTACAGTGGCATCGTGCCCCTTGGGGTTGCAGTGGTTGTTGAAGTCCTCAAATGTTAACATCTCAATAGCTTTTAGTGTTGGCCAGGGTACATTTAGAGCACAGAACACCAGTGATTTAAGGTTCTGGCCTGCGGAACCTTACAGGAGGTCCTTGCTGTTCACTCACATCAAGACTCTGACTCCAAATTTCTGTTAAATTAGGACATTAACTCTTATCTTGATATTCACATGTGCTTATCTATTACGCTAAAGCCAAAGTCTTGTCTATCTACAAAACTGATGCCTTACTTTGCTGACAGAATCAACCACTGCAGAGATTTACCGAAAAAGGGTGTCAAAAGAGAAAAAGAAATGTATTTTTAAAACCAAGTTTGACGCTTCTTCCAGTATTTGAGGGAGAAAGAAAGACCCTCATTAAACCACCATTTTTTGGGTTGATTTTGGACTATGGACAAGGAGCTATCTATCAAACAGAAGGGTCACACATAGCAGCCAAGGGGCTATAAAACATCTGGAATCCATGAGCCTGGTGTCTGGCCTGACTGACAAGTGAAGAGTGATGAATTTAACTTTTGTGAGGTATCTTTTAGTCTCGAGTGTGGCACACAAGCATTCCCTGGGGGTTTCTTCACTGCAGCCACACAACTGCTACAGAGCATTATCTCCACTTGGGAATGGGATTATAGAAAGGATTTGCATGCAGTCTGCTTTTAAACATAAGTGAGATCAAAGAAAATTTGGATAGCTTCCCTCTGGAGGCTATTTCATGTGCTAAAGTTTACCTCAGCATTATCATGGCAAACAAACAGATACAGTGCTCTGGGCACTGCATTTGCAGCTGACTGGTTTTATGGGAAAGGGAAGAGAGGTATTTATTCTGGCTGCAAGTGTTTAAAAGCAGCCTTCATGGATCTCTAAGTGAGAAATGGGAACATGTGTTACTATATTGTGTATCCAAGATTTTTATATTTGTCAGAAACCAATCCATATCTCACTCAAAACAAGTGTTACATCTTTATGGTGGGCTCTTCTGATGATGAAAGGGCAGGCAGCAGCTCAAAACCTGAAGGTTACAGCCTCACAAGACAGACAGAGAGAGGCATACAGATATAACGAATTCCTCCATTTCATCTGGAATCCACTAGTTAGATGAAGGGGAACAAAAGTTATTGCCACAGTCAGGACATGCTGGCAGACTCTGGAGGAAATACTGCCACCTTACAGATTAGTCAGTCATTTTTATCAGGAACCAAAGTGGAAATCTCTCCCATAGTTACTGCACTACACTGTGTCTGATGATCTTGTTGCAATGAGCACTGAATTTATCTGACTGTACACTACTGCACAAACAAGACCAAGTTACTCTTCAGAGAAGTTGGTATCAGTTTTACAGATAGAGAGCACAAACAGAAAAACAAACGACACAGAAAAACAAAAAAGGAAGAATATGCTTCACATGCAAAACACTTGCATCCAGAGAATCTGAAAGAAACCACCTTGTTTTTCCACTGAACTGACTCTAACCTATATTATTCCCCACATTTAATGTTCTCCTTGGTAAGGAACATATAAAGTTTTGCACAACTTGGAAAATACATATGCCCAACTATTAGTAATTCATCAGCTATGTTGTGTTTCAGAGACAGATGCTGTACTATGTTTAAATGAAACACAAATTTGTTCCCTGTCAGCAAGTGGCCACCAACAGCCAAGTGGACACAAATTTTGCACATTCAGCATATTTTAATTGAAATATTAGTATTTAAAGACTTGTTTGATTTTTCTCCCTCCAGTTAAATATAGGGTCTCTGTCAGCATAAATGCACTTTGTTGCATTTTTGCTTTTTTTATCACTTAGCAAGTAGCACAATTAGACATGACCATTACATTCAGGGTGTCTTCCTCTTGTTTCAGACTTCAAACACCTCCACGAACCCCCATTACCTTCAGTTCTTTGTTCTAAGCATCCTTAAGCGAGATTTTAGAAGTCCATAATGGTGAGCAGCACATAAAGATCCACTTCAAAATCCAGATGCTCGTAGGTCTTGCATATTTTGCAGTGAAGTTAGTTATATGTCACTTCTGTTTCCTAACCAGCTTCTTCCTTTCCACAGCCTTCAAATACACAACGTATTGTATTGATCACCCAAACACTGCCTTCTGTCTACTTGTAAAATAGGCTTTTTAACAAATTGAGGGGAAAACCACATCAAACTCAAGGCTATTCTTAAGAACCATTGCTCATTAGTGACTTCTTATTCCACGGGAGATCCAAGGCATCGGCAGATAAAGAATGAAATGTTACAATCAATAGGGTGGACAGCATAGATAGGATGTTCAGCCACAGGTCTCACTGCAGCGTTGTCAGCTACCTGGCTCTGTCATCACTTGGATGCTGTGCTCAATGTGATGTGATGGATGACCAAGGTTTCAAAGGTTTATTGTGTTTGGTTCAACTCTCCTGAACTATCTTCAGCAATTATCCTGTCCTTAAAGAGAGCAGAGTAGAACAACTTGAAGTACCTGACCTAGCCTGGGTGCCAGCAGCAATATAGCTATGGCATTAGGACCCCAGCATAGACTATTATTAAACTCTATTTTCCAGCTATGCTTTGCAGCCACAATCAAACCCTGTTACCATGACTAAACTGCTGCAGTTCCTCAGTTAACCAGCTTGAAGAAAGTGCCAGCTGCTACTGCTGTGCAGACATACCCTTAATCTTAGAGGCTAAGGCAATGGAAAGAGACAATCTTGTGCATCCTTGAGGATCAACTGGCCATATACAGACTTTGGCTTAAAAAGTTCCCTTTTATGTTATTGTTGCTTGCAGTTCTCTTCAAAATACTTCAGCACTGGCTGAGGTGACTGTGTTCAGTTCATCTTCACTGCTGTATATGTCCTCAACTTAAAGGCAGATGAGTTGACTAAAGGTTCTTCAAACATGCTGAGGGCAGTTATAAAAGTCAGTTATAAAACAGTGAGATAAGAGCAAATATATTGGAGTTGTTTACTGTGGTGCCCACTCCACTTGTAGCAAGGATAAT
Organism: Corvus brachyrhynchos; assembly: GCF_000691975.1. Classification (NCBI taxonomy): domain Eukaryota; kingdom Metazoa; phylum Chordata; class Aves; order Passeriformes; family Corvidae; genus Corvus; species Corvus brachyrhynchos. The sequence goes on along the minus strand of NW_008239054.1, from coordinate 2,084,849 downwards.
CACAAAAAACCGGTGAAGAACAGCAAAAACACAGCAGGCTTTTTAGCAGGGCTATTTCATATTTGGATTCATAAAATTGAAGTAAAATCACCACCACATTATCTTGCAGCAGAGAAAAGCAGCATGAAGGGCACAGGCAAGTGAACAAAACTTCTTGATCTTAGCATCCAAATGCATTTATCAAGTATGTAAAATTGTTGACATAGATCTCTCTGAAACTGTACAAATGCAGAGTACAACCATAGCTCAGCAAGAGGGAGGAGGTGTGTTCTCTCCTCTGTGTGCATGCTGCTATGTACAGTATGAGTGTGCATTGATGCGCATGAATTCAGGATCCTAAACTCTCCACTTGTACTGCAGGCCATGGCCTGCCCCACAGGGTCAATCACAATGAACAACACTGAGTTCCTGCAAAAAAGACATTCTCTTCCTCCTGTCCAGATGGAACAGTAAGGCCCCACAGTGAAAATCATGGTCCAGCTGGCTTCAGCAAAAGCATGATTTCACACCATGACTGTATATGTACAGATACATGCACACATGTCCACACATTCATTCTGTACATATACAAAGGTACACATACATTTTTGCATTCTTTGGTGGCAAAATAATTAAAAAACCCAACAAACCACAGACTGTGCATCTTTGCTTAATGAATCTGCTTGAGGAAAATTTGGGTTGCTGTAACAGGACTTATTTTGCCTCTTTAAGGACTGTTCCTTGCAATGACAAAATGCCATACATTTACAATGACTAAAACAGGGCACAAGGAAAGCCAACATAAACACAGCTCACATAATGACAGATAACTCAGAGCCCCCTCCTACCCATATCAACACACCATGAGAAGAAGAAGCCATGTGCTTTCACCTAGGAACACGCAAACGCTTCCTCAGTTACCATCTGGATGTCATGCTGAGCTGTGGCACATCCTTCTTCTGCCCTGGATGTGGGGTTTTGCTTTGTGTTGCTTATCAAAATTGAACTCACAGAGGACAGGATGTTGGGAGCAGCAGAGGAGGCTGGCAGTCCAATGCCACACTGAAGGGTTGCCAGCCTGTGTGCTTCAGATGAACGGCTCTTCTGATCGCCACCTCTGGGATGTCAAACCTGCATCTCAGAAGTGCTGATGAGGCCCAGTGCTTTGGCTTCTTCTGGTGTTAGCCCACTCTTTAGTGTCCTTCTCACTGCACAGTCATGAATTCCAAAAGCAGGCAAAACCAAAAAACAAAAAAAAAACCCCAAACCAAAACAAAATAAAACAAAAAACAACAAAGAAAATGCAAACAATTAGAATCAATAATTACACAAGACTCTCAGCTACAAAAACCCTGTTAAGATGCAAGCTCAATCAAATCAAAAGTTGCTACCTACTCAGGGCCTCATGTTCAGAAACACTGAGTAATGACCTGGGGCAAATTCATAGGAGTGTCAAGTACTCAGCAACTCCAAATAGTCAGGCAAAAAGACATTTGTCTTTTGACATTTAGTCAATAAAAAGTTTTAAGGAAAAATACCCCAGCTTTTTAAGACTTTTTTTTTCTCTGAAATTGTATCAGTTGATTTTCAGTCCATAGAAAGTATCATCTGCCCTATTATTTTATAATTTAATAAGAATTTTTTAAAAGAGCTTTGGGATCTTTATAGGGATCCTTTGAATTTATCACTATTAAATTCTTTGAGCCCCTTTAAATGTGTCAAACCCTCCCCCCCAAAGTTAAAACACTATAAACATGACTACTTTATAGTTGTTTCAAATCATTAAAACTACTGTTTTCATACATGCTCCCCTTTCTTTTGTAACGTTCCCCCATCCTAGCACCACTGCGTCATTTTTGCCATTGGCAGTCTGCAGCATTTTAGCTGAATTTAAGTGATAAATCTAAGCCAAAATCTTGTTTCTTAATTTTCCATAGAGTGTTCTGAACACTAGCCCTGACACGACTTTTAAAATTTGTGATTGCCTTTTTTATTCAGAAACAAGTGACAGTGTGACTGCACACACCGAGCATCAGTGTCCTCCTAGTTTTACTGGTGCTATGATTCTCAGGTGGATGGGCTTTAATTGAAGACACAAGTGGTGTGTTCACACGTTGATGTTCCTCAAGTACAAAATGCACATTGAGAAGTTCAAGCTGCATGCAAAGCATAAACAGTGACTTAATGTTGAACAGAATATATTTGGAGCCCCGAAATAGTCAACTCTAGAGGAAACTAATCTTGGAGAAACCAATTGCAAATAGTGGTCAAGGAGTTCTTGCCTCATTTAGCACAATTAAGATCCTAATTTATTGAGATATTCAGTCCATGTAACTGAAACTGGGTGGTCACACTCAAGGGTTGAGCAGGAAT
>NW_008239054.1:2079191-2082472 GCF_000691975.1 Corvus brachyrhynchos | reverse complement strand
ACAAGGGGATAAGATAAAGGAAGAATATGGTATTATCTGAACACTCAATACCATGCAGGTCGAATGGGATCTATGTCTGATAGTCCAACCACTTTCACCAGTTACTGAGGTTAATCAAATGAGCTGGGAATGCCACGTGTGTAGTTGCTCCCTTATCAAACCCTTACTTGAAAACATTTTTTTTCAAGGCTCACTCCTTTCTCCTAGATTATTTGTACTATTAAACACCACCAGGGGTCAACATCTCCCATGTTTAACAATATTTAGCTTAAACCACTACAAGGTTAAATGAAACTGATAAAGCTAAGTTTAAGAAAGACTAAAAAAGTACTACCAGAAGAGAAATAAACTTCAGAAAACGCTCTGGTCTCCTTGGTAAAGGATACCCAAGGGGACTTTTGAGTCCATTCTCATCACTGGCACTCTTTTTGGCTTCACAAATTTGACATCCAAAATGTCCAAGGTGACAAATGTTAAATTTCTAGACATATGCTGTGGAATACTTTAGGCTCTTAAGGTCTCAGTGAATCACCCAATGCTTATTTCTGTATCAAAATGAACTATATCAGGAGTGGAAGAACAAATCCAAGAAAGCTGCAGTAGAAACATTTCTGTCATATTAAACCCAAAGATTTCCCTGTGTATTTCACCTGCTTAGCTCCCTGCACTCCTCTCCCCTGAATGCTTTTTTTCTTTATCCTCTGGAACATCAACAGCCAAACATGGACTGTAGCTTGCTTGCCCACCAGACAGCAGTATCATGCTAAAAAATACAGGGGACCAAACTTTCCCAGGGTGACTGTCCAGATGACATTGCATCTTCCCACTGATGCAAAAGTGAACTGGAAAACCAAATGTGGAATGAATTTCCACGTTTTAGACACTTCTGCAGAAGTGTCAAATCAAATGTGTTCATTTATGCTCTCACACATATCTCCAATTCTCTCAGACCACACTCAATCACATTTGCAAACTGAGCCCAGTAACTACTGTAAAACAAATCTCTTTTTTCTTGTCAGACAGGAAGAGAACAAATTATTATTCCTGTTCGGAAATATTTCACAGGAACTGATGTACTCTGCTAACACTGGTTAGGTACTGGACTAAGCTAAATTCTGCTCTTATTTATGACAAGATAAATCTAGAACAACCTCCTGTAGGTCAGTGCAATTGCTACTGCACAAATAACTGAGCTGAGACTCTAACAACTGAAAGGGAAATGTGTGCCTCTGTAACTTCCACCAAGCAGAACACAGTTGTTTCAATTCCTCCATCAGCTTGAGTAAGAGAATTACTAGTTTACTAGGAAAAGCCAAATGGATTTACAATAACATATAGGTCTCTTTGAAGAAAACTACTGGAGTTTATATTCAGAAACCATAATTAAGAGTTAAAATATCATGGTAGAAACCATCTTCATGGAAAAGTAAGTTGTCTTCTTTACATTAAATAAGGTAAGTCTCTGAATCTCCAGATGCCTACCTATCAAACATACTAAAGTATTAGACTGAGATCCTTTTCTATTAACCCTTTTATGACTTTTATGAAGAAAAGAAATCCTGTTTGTATCAGGTGGCAAAGTGCCCTGTTCTGGGTTTGCTGTGTGATTCGCGCCAGAAGTCTGGAGACCAACCCCAGACTTGTATTTTTTGTGCCACTGCAAAACAAGTAGGAATGACAATACTCAATGAATTGCTGGGACATACACAGCTGTAATTAAACAAAACATCCCTCTGCTCTAACTCAGCTCTCCTTTAATACAGAGAATGACAACTTGGGTTTAAGATATTCCAGTGACTTAGGGTATTAAGGCCAGAAGTTGGGAAAAAAAGAGCTCCAAACAATGCAGAACTTTGGTGGTCATAATGAGATCGTCAAGAAAATAATAAAAAGCAAAGATGTGAAGAATCTTTTCAGTGACAGAATGATTCCCATGAAAACTGACAGCTGTTGACTTGTATAAACTAAGCGTGTGGGGCCGATTACTGCAAAGTACTGTGGCTACTGGCAAGATTAAAGCTGTCTGCCATCAATAGGCAACTGCAAGGATAACAGCTGACAGAACCATGGTCCACGCTCAAATGAGGGAACTCTTAACCCTACAATGCAACAGGACAGTCTGGCACAAAGCCACTTAGTGTTTGAAGTATTATGTACTTAGGGAGATGGAAGTAGTCTGATAAAGGGTGTCTTTATATAAAAATTGTATCTAATACACACAAATTACAGTACATTTCCTCATCTGAAGATAGAGTGGATGGGTGCAGCATCCAGAGTAACACAAGTTCCAGCCCCACTATTCTCTGCACTGACTTGTTGAATATGGAGGCTTGTGGGTGATGAAACCACGAGAAAGCTGAGTTATCTACAGGAGCAATAACTGCTGTGGGAGGTGGGTGAACCTTGTCTTGACATTCTGTTATACAGATGTCCTCAGTCATTTGTCTATTTCCTCATAAAGTGCTTGGTAGGGTTCCTCTACCTTAGGTCATGAACACATTTCATCATCAAAACTGAATGCAGGGAGAGATTTTCCTTCCATGTTTTATAGACAATGCAAAATTACATTTCTCAACCTAGATCTTCACTCTCCCTGCTTCACTGAACTTTGTCGTGTCTCTAACTGGACTAGACATAATATCTTGGCTTGTAAAACTCTTGGCCTGCTGCAGATCACATTAAACTGAGTTATGGAATGTATTTTGGAGGCAGTGACAATAAAAATAAGACTTTCAAACGACCTTTTAGGTTCTTCAAGCAATTTTTAAAACATTTGCTAAAGAAACATAACATAGAGAGAAAATAACTTTTACTTTTGTCACAAGCAAAGCCCACTGAGATCCCATAACCAAGAAACTAAATGTTGTTTTTCTGGGGTTAGAGGGTGTGATATTCTTTGTTAATCATGAAATCTAGAACTCTATTTTATATCCTGGCAAAATGCAGTGTGCTTATGATGAACTCAATGAATTTGACTCTGCCTGTTGGGTCAAAATCTACAGATACACATAGCCCTCACACTACACTGGAAAAGTTTTAAAAAAGAGTAATTCCCTAAGCATCGCTTTGTCAGAGAATATAATTATCTAGGCTTTGGTTGTTTTCTTAAAGAGCAAATAGCACTTCTAATTTCCTCGCTCCCTACCTTTTTTTTTTTTTTTAAAGATTCAACAAACAGTAAAGATCAGCCAGACTGGCTCCATTTATTCCTACATTTACAATAGCATTTGGCATGTGTATCTACATTTATGTGAGTCACTTGTAAGGCAGAACAGATATGA
>NW_008239054.1:2046666-2079113 GCF_000691975.1 Corvus brachyrhynchos | reverse complement strand
TGGTCCCAGCTACAAAGGTAATGCAGCTGCAAGTTGCTGATTTGGAACAAAGAAAATTCCCATGTGGCTGTAAATTACACAGTGAGGACAGCAGGAAGGGCAAATTAGAAGAGACAATGCAGGCCAGCTCCATCATCTCCTTTCATTTAATGTATCTTAGGGGTTTTTTTTCTGTTACCTATCCATATCCAGCTTGCACACTTGGTCTATGTTCTCATACATTTACATTTAACACATTGTCTTGGGCTTTACTACAGCAAGTCCAGCAATGGCAATTTGCAACTCCAAAGTTCAACCCAGACACTCTTGCTCATATTTTCTTGTTTTAATACTTGTCATATTTTTATGCCACCGTATATAGGTTATATAGGTTCATTATGCACATATCATTGCTTAATACCAGTAGGCCTAAATGCTTAATAGAAATACTATAACAGTATGTGTAGAGATTTTCTTACGGAGATTTGTGGGTGAATTTTTGGACTATATCACACACTTCTCTGAAGAAGTAGAGACAACTGAAATGTGGTCTTTGTCTGGGTCAGCCACACAGAAAGCTCCTGGAACCAACACATTATTATGTATTATTCTGCAGCTTTGCTTTGAGTCCTGTCAACACTTCATAGATGGCAGAAGTCTTTCCTAACAAGAAATTTTGTAGTTCACAACCAACTCTGGGTATGACTTGTGGTGGCTGTGACATAAAGAGGAGTCTAGCAGTGGGAAAGGGCAAACTGGCACTTCATAAGGAAAGCTAAACTTGTTTTTCATCTCCAGGTGGCTTATGTTATAGGGAACAAAAAGTAACATTGCCTTAGAGAACCTGGGCTGCATGAAGAGCATACGGGCTTTCAAAGTAATATTTAACATGTAGTTGAAACTGTTGAAGTTTCCAACTTTATGTATTTCACAGATCATCATTTCCACAGTCCCAACAGTAGAGCAGAAAAGAAGATTTAACTCCTTCTTCGAATGCCTTCTATGACAATCCCCTTGATATTCAGGACTTACGTGAATTCCACTATAAAGAGCTACTAATAAAAGCAATCCTGCTGCCACCCCTTTCATAATTTCTCTCATTTGACTTCACCAGTCAGAAGTGATTCCACAAATAACAGGTAAAGCATCAAGTGCATAAAGCTCACCAACAACCACGTCTGCATGACTGAGTATACAGTGAGTCATGACTGCGTCACTATACACTATGTTCAAGACCAGACCATACATTAACAATGCACAGGTTGGAAAAAGACAGGAGATGGGATACAAAAAGTAAACCATCTAATGTAAGTGTTTAAGGCCTGCAGCCTTTACATTTCATTTGGAATTTAAAAATGACCCACTAAGGGGGTTTATCAGGCTGTGAACACAGAGATGTCTCTTGGGGAGTGACTTGGCAGAGGACTGTGGCGAAGTTTGAGCACCTGGGCTCTGCGGAATGCAAATTAATTTTCCCCATTAGGAATCCACTCTGGGGAATAAAACCATAAAAAGCATCATATCAGGTGAAAAATAATTGTGATGAAAACAATGTTGTAATTACACTAATCAGGTGGTGTTATTCTGCCTAGAGAAAGCGAAAGCCATATATATACTTATATAAATTATTTCTTGGCCATAGTGCTGGGGCAAGATAAATCCAAAATAGCTTTCGCTTTCGTTCTTCTTCTAGGAGAGACTTCCCTGCAAACACTTCTGACACTCGTGTCCAAGCAAACCCCTGCCTTCCCAGCTCCTCCTGCTAATCTCCTTGGTGGCAGCAGAGGGCTCCCTTTGGCAGCTGTGGCAGCGCCACGCTCCGGAAAGCCACACAGGAGATCGGGTTTGTGGCCGCCCGTCTTTTGTAAGGCAGTGTGAAAAGCTGCCCGGTACCGCTCCGCATTCTCCCGTTCTCAGATGAAGTGCTTTCCAGAATAACTCGGTGATTTTGTCAGCCAGCAACTCACTGCCGCAGAGTTCTTACTAGGATGCTGAAAGTCATCATCTTTCAGGAAGGAAGGATGATGCATATAAGGAATAAATTACTGACTGGAGATAAATTTGCAAGTTACTTTAATACAGAAGAGAGCAAACAAAATACTTATCAACTTTGGATTAATGGTGTGCCACTCAACTATCCATATTTTTTAAATACTTAAAAATTAGGTATCCTACTTTTGGGAATTAATCCTGTGACAAGAATTCAAAAGCCTTTACCTTTAAAATACATCAATTAAAATAAAATCAGAGGGGAACGTAGATGAATTCACTGATGCAGTGAATAGCAAACTGGCAAAAGTGAAAACAACAATTTGTATCTCCTGCAAGATGCAAACAAATGGAGTAAAGTTATTTTTTTTTTTTAACTACAGTTTAAAAAGTAGCAAAACTGTGTACTGTAATGAAAGTATTTATACAGAAAATGTCAATGCCAATATGCAGTGGGCAGGGAACAGGAACAGCATGATTTCCTACATATAATACTGACATCACTTGCTCTGTATCAGCTGCTCATCTCCTGCCAGTTTCCTCCACATTACCTTCAGTCTGCTCTCTCCTGAAATTAAGGAAGTGCCACTTGGCCAGGAAGAGATGGCAAGAGAGATTCCAGCACTTGTAAATCCTCGTCTAGAAGCCCATGAGAAGTTGCATTTGGTTCTCCCAGTGTTGGAAACACAGCACAAGGATGGTCTGTCTATGCTGTCAGATCTGGGGGGGACACCAGCTTCACCTGGATGGGCATTTAGTCCCATGAGGTGACAGCCACTCTAAAACCACCTGGGACTACCCAGCATAGCAGCAGTTTTCTCCTTGTTCCTACACCACCCCCTTTGTGCTTGGGTGTTGTAATGTACATGTACTTATGAATGTCTGTGTAGTGTTCATATCCCTATTCCCCCTGTGAAGTGAAATAAACAGGGATAAAAGACATTTTATAGTTTTTGTAAACATTGAATATTTAATTCTGACTTAACACATCAATGCAGCGACTTCTCACCCCTTCCTCAGTTGCTGTATTACAACAATGCTGCCCCATTCTGAGCAAATACAATCCACAGTATCTCTAATAGTGGTACAGGAATCCAACATAAAGTTAAGGAATAAACATATTGGTGCAGGTTGGGTTAATTTGACATCTGACTCCTAAAAAAAAAAAGCTGTTTCAAGCAGAAAGTTTGAGGCTAGGAGCCCCAAAAGAAATAATTTCTATCAGAATAAAACTCATTCTAGAAATGACTCACAGATTCCTCTAAAATAGTGAGTGGAAAATGAATTTAAGCCTCTTTTACAAGCAATTTTTTAAACTAGATATTTAAACCAGCCTTTCAAAAACCGTTTTGTTTTGAAGGCTACATGATGTAGAACTGTACAGGATGATTTCAGGTTTCCTCTACAGTGCTAGGACCAGGCAAACACTCTTGAAGACATGCTGAGGTATGAGAGATACAGTTTGAAACTCATGGAGACTGCCAGCAAAATATATAGGTACTATACATTTGAACATGCAAAAAGTAGAATGTCTACCCCTGTCTGTCAAGATCAGATATCTTAAAAGAAAGCTATTAAAAAACCCTGTAACACACACTGTAAAGCAGAAACTGAACACTCATAAATAAATGTGTGCCAACTTAGAAATGGTATTACTATCAACAATCACAATTACGTATGTTATCAATTACAATGGGCAAAACAGAAAATATGGAACCAGCTATTCAGCCTCAAGATTTAAATAATTTTATAACTATCAAAACTCATGGTAAGTTCTATGGGTTATGCAGCTAATGGCTAATGGTTATGCAACATGATGGCAGGTATGGGTTACTTAGTCAAAGGTTGGACTTGATTAACTTAGAGGTCTTTTCCAACCTGGATGAGTCTGTGTTTCTATGATTCTACCTCTCCTGTTTGTTCTCCTACAGCTTTTGATGTATAGCCTCTGGCACAGATGAGATATAGGACTACAGAGATCTCACCCTGATCAGATACATCAATTTCTACAGCTTATTGTGGTCAACTGTACTTATTAGTAATTCATTAACTATTTAGTAATTTAAATTTATTGGTTTTGTTTTTATTTATTGTAGATCACAGAGTTTAGTTCTCCTATTTTTGCAAAGACCTCGCCATCCTAGGGATGGAAGAATGTATTACTTAAAAGGCACTCAAGACACAAGCTATCTTGGCATCTAATGGGGATAACCTTCCAGCTGCCAGAGCTCTAAGTGCTTTATCTCGCATTCTATTTTCATTCAATAATTACATTTTTATTAACCAGGTATTGACCTTTTGAAGGCTCAGTACTTTGTGTAGGAACAAACAGACTTTGATACTGAATACCATCAGTCATACATTTACTTTTTCTAAATGCAAAGAATGGTTCCTAAATATGCATCACTAACTAGATTACTCTGCCCCATACTCTAACTCCTGATAGGATCCAGCTACTCAAATCCTAAATAATTAATTGCAAATTCAAAGTGAAGTTGTTTTCCTTTAAAGCATTTTATATAGTTTTTCTTCTTGCAAGGTTTTCATTTTTTTAAAAGTATAATTTCCATTAAATCCTGCTCTTAGTCAGGCTATAAATACCAGAAGAACAGTCTCCCTCCTGGTATTTTGGCACTTCTGTATATTTTCAAAGCCAGAAAAAGTAAGTGGAGAGACATGAAACTGAAAAATAATGAAAATAACAAAGAAAATATGAAGAAAAAGTTACATAATGCACCCTATGAATGCTCAACAAAATCCATGCGCCTTTGGATTCAAGTAGTGTCCCATGTAGTATTTTGTTTGATTACAAACCTGTTTATTCCAAAGCAGCACTGCATGTGGTACTAAAACTTGTCTAAAGCTGGTCTCCATGCCTGGTCCTTTGGCAGAGCTCTTTCCCACATTTAAGCACCTGATGACAGCAGGCTGATTTCTATTTCACTTTTTCAGTATGAAATACCTGACCTACCATGTTCTGCAGTTAAATTTAATCCACCAGCCCTGAGTTTATTTGTCTCAGATTCAGGTAAACTTGACTCAGTTCCTATCTCCACCTACTTGGGTGGTGCCTTAGACCCATTTCTGCATCATGATTGCAAGAATTTTTTACTCCCTGCAAGCCATTATACAAATAAATCAATAAATCCTTATGAGATGTTTCCATACCTCAAGGGTCTGTATTAGTAGGCTAGCACATGATTTCAAAGCCTGATAGAAGAGCAAGGCATTATCATGTCTGTCTCTTTTTTAAACATCACAAACCAGTTTGATTAAGTTATATCACTCGAATATTAGATTAAATTGTGATTCAATTATTATGTGTTCCAAACCCTCTTCACTAACTCAAATCTAAAGCAGATTTTCAATTTTAATAAAATCTAAGAATAACAGGAGTGTGCACACACACAGAGACACTCAGAGATAAAACACTGTGTGGGAAAACAAGCCTCTCACTCTGTGCCATCCCCATGCAGTGTCTCCAGCAGCATCTGATAAAACCATCACTGTGCTACTCATCATCAAATCCCAGTCACACCCGGCCCTACATTATAGTTCACCATCCAGGGTCAGATGAAGATCTAGATGCAAAAACTGCTGAGTAGTCAAGCAATCTTTAAAGAGCTATTTCCTTTCAAATATATAACCCTGTTTAGCTCAGCATTCACAAGTGCTGCCTTATGTATGTCGGAATTAGTGCAAATATCTTCCATATGCTTATTCATGTTTAATAATAAACTGGAGTATGATTTTTCCTGATGCTGACTCATAGGAATTGTATCATTCTCCTGAGACAGTTCCATCCAGTTCAATGAGACCGACACAGAGATGGCACCTCAGCAAGAGTCTAATTCTGAGCAAACTGGTTTTCTGTTAAGGGATCAATATTTAAATAGACAGCCAGGACAAGAAAGAAAACAGTATTCCTATTTTCTATTATGGAGTTGTGGGGGAGCTCTTTAAATAAATATACTTAAGTAAAAATTGTATCTTATGGATGATACTGCTAGTCTTTATGAAATTTGGATTATCAAGTAGAGTGATTCTTAAAACTTCCTTATCCCAACTTTCCCTTGCACTCATTGTTTGTTATAGCACCCTTTGGGAAGGCTTTCCTAAACTTATAGGAGAACCAGACAATCCTAATTACATTATCTTTATTTCATTGCTAAGTTGAACAGCTCCCTATAATGTTATAGAAAACCTTCTTGCAGAAAGCTGCCCTCAAACTTCAAGAACAGAAACAGTGTATTTTCAACTTAATTTAATGCTTAATTTTTATGCTTTTAAAACATGCTGAACTGACATCTCTGGTGGCTGGGGTCTGTTTTTTACACACAGAATATAAACATAAGAGGAAAAAAGTCAGAAAAATCTTCCCATGGGAACTTGCTTTGAAGCTCTCTCTGAACAATTACCTCGAGGGGGTGACAGAGCATTTCAGTTTCTGTGGCTCATTCAATCCTGTGGCTTTCTGATGAACAAATACAACTGCAATGTTATTGTCTCAGATATAATGCCACTCTAGGATATCTGGTAGGCAGGTCACTGAACGACTGTCGTAAGGCAGTGACTTCCAGTTGGTTACTGTAACTCTAAATGACAAATTTTATCCTGAAGATCTTCCACAGTGTAAAGGTCTAGCACAGAATCTCTTTCTTCAGATCATCTGTTGTTATGCACTTACCATGTACCTTAGATTTCTGTAATTCACTTCAGCTCCCACTGAACAAATTCCTTCCTACTAGTCATATCTTGATTTATCAGTGACCCTTCCTATCTTCAACCAACAGATACAGACATTTCCATCTGTCTTTTGTGGGATGACTCCCTGCCTTATTCCTCCTCCCATTTTATAGTTCTGATGATTAGCCCAAGCTTTCAAACTCTTCTACATCATTATCCCCTAACCAAGCTCTCTACATACCAGATATGGTCACGCTGCTCAACACCCACAAAAGGTAAAATGCTTCAAATGAACATGTCAAGATGTCTCATTTTCCCATTGCAACTGCTTCCTGAATTTAACATAACCTTTTCCATAAACCTATTTCTGCTTTCCCCTAGCTATAAATGACTTGAATGATTAATTTCTTTTTTTTACTTCACATTTCACTGTCTTTTTTTATGGGAAAAAATCTCTTGCCCATGAGAACCTTCTGCTGGAACCACAGCAAATGTTTATAGTGCAACTGCATATAAATCTTTTGGGTTTCTGATTTTGCTAAAAACATGCATCTCATTTCATGCTCACTATAATCTTAGCTGAATGCTAAGTGAGCCTGACAAGGTTTCCAGTTGTGTACTGAAAGCAATGAGATGTATGCAACATGATGCACAGGGAAAAAAAATCATTCCTTTCAAGTGAGTTTCTCTTTGATGTCTGTGAATAGATTGAATACCAAGCTCATGGCAAAAGCCAAAAGACGTGTATGGGAGTCTGAAGATTGAAGGTGGTGAATCAAACCTATTAGATAATAGGGTCTTTTTGTTCTACAGGTAATAAATATTATAGTGCCTACTAATCTAAATCATTGAGATATGCCTAAAAATCTACTTTCTTGTATGTTTATGTGTTTCTAACTGGAATGTCTTCTTCTCATTTAACTCACATCATGCATTAGCAAGGGCTGATGTCTCTTCATTTCTTGGAGATGTCATATTATCAGTCCAGCTGAGTGTATTTTAAAGATATACTACTTCATTAATTCATCATCCAGGTATATTGACTTCCTATCAGAGTGAAACAGCTCAGTTAGGATGTTCTCCTTCCACACTTCTGCACATGTCAGCTAAAAGGGACACTAAACTACTGAACTTTATGTTTGTTTTGAAACTGTCTTTTAGCCCACTTAAGAGTCTCATCCAGATCTCAAAGAACAAACAAGCACAAGAGCTGAATTCTATCATGATTAATTACAATGGAAATCAGTCCCAGCCTAAACATTTACTGACTGTTTAATCCCTGTTAATGTTTTTACTGAGTATAAAAGACAGTTCAGTTGAAAAATATATAGTATTTTTATTATCATTATTATCCTGTTCTGTTGTTTCTGCAGCAAGTGCTTCCTTGGGAAAAAGGTATCTGGCAAAAATTAGGAATAAGAGGTTTTGGTATATGTGTGTATGCAGACAGTGTTGCTAACAGAGGAAATATTTCATCATGGGATAAACCATGGAAATAGGGATAAACCATGGAAATAGGCAAACATACAGGAGATTTATTTGCTATGCACAAGCTAACTGCAGCAGTCAGCACGTGCAGAACACCAGAACTGTGTGGGGAAGTGGGTAGGAGCAGGTGATGCCACAAAGAGGTAAGGCACTGTGTATGACAGAAAGTAAGACAGACAATCCAGTGTCAGCTAATTTTCTTTTTTAGAGAGTGGCTCATCTGACCAGAGTGTCCACTTTTCTTCTGCTCTTGCTACATGCAGAAGTTCTTTTCTTAGCATATTGGGGAAAGTGAATATGCTTTCAGCACAAGCTAGTTTATAGCAAATACCAAATGTCTTTGATCACCCATTATGTTAGAACAACTCCACAAAAAAGGAAATCTGTGTCATTTTTCACTCACTGTTGTTGTCTCCTCTTTGTCCTAACTTCCCAGAAATGCTAAAAAAATGGATGGAAAGGTAGTCAAAAAGCCACATATGGTTAATGATGTTAAACACTAAAATCTTACGTTCTTTCAGTAGTTATCCTTCTCATAGTATTTGTACAAGTTTCTGCACATGAGAAAAAAACCCAACAAACCCAGAAAATTCATCACCTCTTAAACATTGGGTTTACTAAAGCATGAAACCAAACTCCTCAAACTTGGGTGCCGCAGCTCAGCCCCAAGGCCACACTACACCATTGAAAGACCACCTTATAAATGTGCTACCTTTTCTTCCCAGTGGAAGTTAAACTCCTCTATAACCACTTTGCAGCCAAGCAGCAGTAGACATTTTGTTTTCAGGGCTGCGGAAAGATAGCACACAGCACGAGAGAGAAAGATTTTAAAAGGCGAAACATCTCAAACTACTTTTTGCTTTATGAATAAATTCAGCTACAGACACAACTATTAATCTTTATGCCAGTTCACAGTAGGTTACAGCATTTTAAGCAGTCTCCATCTGAGATCCTGATCTGACTTCTCTAGTTATGCATAGGTACTGTCATAAAGCACCATAAACCATTCTTGTCTGTCTGCTAAGGACATTTCAAGTTCTGTAGAAGACAGAGTCACCCACTGCATACAACATTGTTTAAACTATAGCAAGAGGAACATAAGCCAATCACCATCACACACTCAAGCCACTTCCAATGCATGTCTGCCTACCAAAGGCCTGGATCATACACCAGTATACATAAATATTTGCATGTTTTCTTATTTTGAGCAATTTAATAGCCTTATACTCACACGACTTCCTATTTGCTCGTGACCGCTTCCTCTCTCTAGGCACCGCTCGCTGGCTTGGCACTTGGGTGGCGGACTTGACAATGCGGTCCATGATCTCATCCGCCGCGTCATCCGTTGCGTTTGGTGAATCGTCGTTGCCAGCATTCCACGAACCGATACGGCCTGGAAAAGCCCAGCAAGTGAATTCAGGGAAAAAAAGACAGGAAAAACCTCTTGCGTCACTTTGGTTTTGCAATTGGGTTTTTTGGGAAATTACAGCAGGCAGCTCAGTCATCCCAACCTCAATTCAATCAAAGGAGAAGACTCTGAAATATTCTCCTAATGGAGAATATTTCTAAATAATACCCCAGACTCTTTGCTGCACCAGCAGAGAGCCGAGAGCTCAAAAGCAATTACTACATATATATATAGTATACACACACACACACACACACACACACACACACTCTCTATTCCTTTCAGCCTCAGTGTCTTGCTCTTGACCACACAACTGGCAAATGCCTGCTAGAGGCTGCCTATAAGCAAAGGATGGATAGTATTGTGTGACCATGTTTCTCTCTGCTCCTATTAAAAAGACACTAGAAGACATGGCACATCTGAGAGATTGATGGAAATCAGAAATACAGGTCCTTTGTACTGAAAGAAAGGAACAAAGAACAATTTCTGAGCATCTGTATAATAACCTAGTGCAAAGGAGACAAGAAAAGGGCACAAGGTCTGGTTTGACATGTCTCATCCCCATCACAATGAAGAATTCACCTTCTTATTACAGAGCTGTATGTGTCCTGGCATGACTGTGCTCTGTTATGAGTGGAAGAGTTGTCAGCAAGCTGAAAAGCTGAAAGCAATTTTGGTTAAAACCACAAACAAACAAGTGACCCATGTTTCCGAATCCAAGGCTCTGGAGCTCCTTACTCCACAGAGCATTGTGTAACACATTTTTGGGTTCCTCCACTACTGACTACTCTTCTGTGTGCGTTTTGTTTTTAAATAATTTGAAGGCTAGTGTGCAGTGCGAACACTGACAGTGAACTTTGCAGAACAGTGGGTGTGGTACAATCGCAAGCAGCTAAGAAATCACCAACAAGGCCACGCTATGTAACATCCCTGAAGTCCATAAACAATAGTTTTGATTAGGCCTTTACTCTGCTGCCTTGTCTCCTAGCTCTTGTCAGGAGGAGTTGTATTACAACAGTGCTCCTGACAAGCTCCTGTCTGGCTCACCCATCTCCTGCCTCTGCTGTTCTTCTGGGGAACACAAGCTGACTCTCACAATCAGGACAATCTCCTTGTTAGCATTCAGTGGATTACTTCAGCTGTTCGGCTTGTTGCACTGCAGCTTGAATTATTTAATCTTCGTACTTTAGTTAGCTGACTGGCTTCTTACATTGGGGCTGTGAAACCTCTGAATTAGACAGGGTCATGATTTCAAGCCTTAATAAACTAAACACACACACAGAAGTGGATGCTGTGGATGTGCTATCAGTTGTATCAAAAAGTATCAAGAAAGTGTAAGATATCCAGATATGAAGGAGAAGAAATACCAGAGCAGGAAAATGAAGCCTTGAATTTTGGTGCATCACCTTTACTTCAAAACCATCTTCCATGTATTACATGTATGGGAGTGGTGAGGGGAAGACAAAAGCAAGTACCCATTACCTTTGCAGTTTAGCAGGGAGGTGGTTAAAAGAGACATCATCTTTTTCCTACCCATTTTCCTCTCCCCAATCATTCATAAAATGCTGCAAGGTCTTTTCACTTGAATTTGAATTGCTACTTTCTACTCGGTTCTATTGAAAATAAAGGGAAAACCACATCCTGAATTCTCCAGATGGCCCATTTTGCTTTCATGATGAGAACAAGGATTGGGGTGTTAATGGGCAGTTACCATCATCGTGCAGGGAGAATTGAGAATTTCTGCAGGCTCGGACTCCTGACGCCCCTACTCTGGCTGTATTCAAACTTCAGGTAAATTCTTCTTCATCCCCATGCCCCAAATCACTTCTACCACTGGGATGTTCTCCTTCCCCTTCCACCTTTTCAGCTGTGAGTGCTACCCAAGAGGGACATGACCCACGTTTGGGCCCCTGCATGGCTACCACAGCACAAGAAATGTGGCCCAGAGGGAACCTTGGCTCTTACCTCGGCTGGCCCGGCTCCGAGTGCGCACGCCGAGCGCCATGGTGCTTTCCCCGCCCACGGAGGAGGTCTTCAGCACAGCCTTCATGTTCTCGTGCTCGGCAGCATCCTCAGCATACTGCAGGCCCTGTGGCTGGCTCTGGCAGGGCGGAGAGCTGCTGGAGAACTTGCCAGACTGCAGGAGGAAAAGGATTTGTTGTTTCAACTGAGAACAGCATGGACAATAGGCCAGAATCTCGACTGCAAATCGCAAGGAAAAAAGTGTCCTCCCAGGCTTGGTTTGGAGTGCAGCTCTTTCCAAAAGAGCCCAGCAACAGTTGCTCCTCTCCCAGAGTATTCACCCTGACCAGAAATAAACCTGAACCAGGGTGACAGAAGTCAGAGGAAAAACAGATGCATTAGCTCGAGCTTTGTAATTTTGACCTTATGTCTGAGAGTAAAAGGTACAAAGCAAAGACTTGCTTTGAAACCTTCGATCCAGACTGGGCCTGATCTGGGGTCAGGCATAATGCTGAGAGGAACAGCATGAGACCCAACAGAAGAAAGAAATTGCTTTTTTTTTCTCTCTACAATCAACTTTCAGTAGCAAGGCAAAATGGGGAGAGTGGTCTAGGAAGAGACACCTTTCCCTCTTGCCTCTCTGACTTGCTGCACAGAAAGCTCCCAAACTGCTCTAAAACACAATTCTCTACAAGTAACAGCACATTACCACTAACACTTAAAAAATCCCTGGTCCCAAAACACGCAGCCCAATTATTTCATGGCCAAAACACAAAAATTGCAGTCAGAAGTTAGAAGAACAAACAAAACCTTACAAGAGATTGAGGAATCTGCCCTCTGGTTCCCTGTCACCACGACATGAACAACAGCAGCTACACTAGCTGGGCACACACAGTGTGGTGCTGCAGCAGCCCCACCAATTACCAAAACAACCATCTAGGAGCGGGTGGGAGCAACAGAAATGGGTACTTTCTGAGGAGAAGGTCTTGCATTGCTGGGCTGCTCTCCCTTCCCAGACTCTGCTTGCAAAGGGCTTGGGTGCTGGTGTTCGCCACTACGCTCTTATCTACAGAAAGGTCAAAGCACATTGAAAATACAGCCCTGGCTGCAGGAAATACCAACCCTGTTGACAGCAAACAGGCATCAACAGATAATAATAAACCTCGGTACTCTCAGTCATATCAGCCCAGCATCAGACACCGAAATATGTTATGTTTTTCCTTTTAATCTTTCTTACTCTGACTAATTCAGCACAGATGAAAGGACAAGTGCTGCATTCTCTTCTTCCTTTGCATAATAAACAACATTAATTTTTCACTTGGTGATATCAAGCCAGTCAGTCAAAGGGATGCAAACCTGCAAAGCCCTTCTGTCAGAGAATGGTAAATTGAAAGAAAAGACTGGGCCCTACTTTCAGAGCTTTGACCAAGTCCCCATGTCAAGACTGAAAATTGAAAATGTTTAATCTGGAAACCAATGATAAGATGATTCTATTTTAACATAGTGACTTTTTGGGGTAAGATAGCAAGTTAACTGAGTAGCAAAACAATAATCCATACAAGGCACTGAGCTAAATATACCAGTACGAGACCTATTTTTGACGGTGAGAAGTTTGTTTTCTTGTTAAAATATTAGCTCGCAACATTTTGATGTGAAAAGTATGCAAGTGCTAGAGTTTCACATGTGAAATTAAGAGACAGAAAAATATTAGAGAAAAACTCCTATGAAAATGCATGCCGTTTTTGCATTAAGACTACTCTCTTATACAAAGTGGGTTGTTCAGCTAATCAATACAATCTCAAAAAAATCCCAAAGGATAAAGCCTTCACATAACTGTTAGTTCCTATTCACATAGGTTAGTTACATGTTGGCATAAACAGGCAAATTCATGTAATTTTCTTTCTGTGCCCCAAGCTCTACAGCACAAACCATCACTAGGGGCGAAGCTCTAGAGCCGAAGGTTTTATTTAATTTCCTTAATTTTCACATGTTGCCATAAACTGCTGCCCAAACCCCAGCCTGTTGAGCAAATGACCACCACTATGAAACAGTGAGCATTAAACCACATTGTTTATGTTCAGCAAATTGAAGAAAGCTCTAATGCTGAACAAAAAATGCATTGTAAAAAAGATGCTCCTCAAGTCAATAAACCATTTTATTATGAATATAGCTAGAACACCACCTTCAGGAGCACTTTATGATAGATACATGAACTACTCCATGGCTCACCTCTATGATGACTGAAGTGTCTCATTCTCAATTTATACAGCAAGGCAAACAATTATGATTTGCTTAACATCCCTATATCCTGATGCTTTTGAACACTTTATAAAATAATACCATTACTTAATGAGTATGAAATTATCCTGGTAATCCATAGCCCAAGGTAACTTATGATCCCCATAACATTTAGATCACTGATGTTTTGGGTAATGGGGATACTTTGCAGTACATTACAGACAGAAAGGAAAAGAAATGAGGAAACTTAAAATTATTAAGGCCTCGGATAGGGATATCCTTATTCAAGAGGACAGGTATGCATATGGTTAAAGCTGACTGTAAAAATGCATTCTTATGATTGAGACAAAAAGGTATGAGAAAAATGTTTGGTTCATAGTTTCAGTTGAGCAGATGGAGTTGAGCAGTCCATACTATCTGAGTTAGAAATTAGATGCCACAGCACACAGGAGACACAGGATGACATGCTTTTTCAGAGAACCATACCTCAACATCCTCTTCTTCATCCGTCTGCCACTGGAAACAAAGGACAAGGTGGAGAAGGACAAACAGCAAGATTTAGGAAAGACAGCACCATCAAACCATGACAGAGTAAGAGGTAACCATGGTACTGTTTATGCAATAGGAAGATGTAAAAATAGAAGACATATAAGGAATTCATTCCTTAGACAATCAGCTTGCTCTTTTAGTTTTGTTTTTTTTTTAGCTGACAGTACGTAGAGCAGACTGTCACTGTCAGTAGTGTATATAGAAATTTTCTTATTTTTCTTAGGGAAACGATGAACTGAAACTACCCCTAACCCATCCTGTTTCTCTCCCTTGAGTCATGCAGTTGTTTGCCCGCTTTTCACCCCATGGAAACTGACAACACTAGGAAGGACTCCCTCTCCTTTTTCCAGGTCTGGGCAGCACAGGGAGGTCCTGGCTGTTGTTTCTCTCAGTGCAGAGGTCAACTTCTTGGCAATTCCTTTTCTCTACACTTAAGTGTTTGTTTTAATTCCTTTTTTGAACTCGGGCTTTTCAACTTCCAATTCAACAGAGCACTCAAATAAAATGCTGGGTAGTCTTTCAAGAAATGCTTAAAGTTCTTCAGTATTTGCCTGATACCTGATCCTGGAAATCAGAGAGATGCAATTATCCACTGTCATTCAGGGCTTTCACCCTCTGTGACAGGCATGTAAAAGTATCTTGACAGTTGTATTACATTAAATGCACAGACATACAAAAATATTGTGGAATATGGAGTATTCTTCAGTTTGGGGATTTACAGGGAATTAGCAAACTATTTATATCTGTGTTCCCAAATGCCTGGGGAATTCTTCATTGGGTTAGAAGATGCCCCACATGGAAGTTTCCCAAAGTCAAACATGGCTTCTCAAGTATCTGGGCTCCTTTTTTCCATAATTTTCAGTTTGATTGTTTATAAAGTGCAAACATAGGCCAGAAATTCTATGCATTTTTTTTATTTGTGGGTTTTGTTTTGTTTTTTTAGAAGAAGCATTCCACCAATACTATTCCCCTCCCTAGTGTTACAAATACATATTTTTGACCTTATCTCCACCTCAGCTCTGATTTCTGTCTGGGATTGATACATTCTGTTCCAGAAAC
Organism: Corvus brachyrhynchos; assembly: GCF_000691975.1. Taxonomy (NCBI): domain Eukaryota; kingdom Metazoa; phylum Chordata; class Aves; order Passeriformes; family Corvidae; genus Corvus; species Corvus brachyrhynchos. Next base: position 2,063,755 of record NW_008239054.1, on the reverse strand, counting down.
ATCCATCATTAAAAATCAAAGCCTGATTTACTTTGGCCCTCAGGTTAGTTTCAGCACAATCTCCATAAGAAGATTAGCTGTGACTGCTGAGCAGCACATTAACATTACTTTTTAAGGGTATGTTTTATTCAAAGAGTGAGATGCTTATTTTAATTTGGACACAGTGGTACTGACAGAAACACAGGCAGTGTGTTTTGCAGAGGGACTGTGGCAGGTATGTTCCCTTTGCATTAATATTGTTTGTCTTTTTTCTGTCCCCTGGGGGCAGGGAGTCACTCTATAATGCAATTTTTCTGAAAAGGACCCCTCACTTTTTGTTGTGAGTAAGAAACAGAAACAAGAACAGGAAGTATGAACATTCTTGTATTCTAATTCCATCTATCTATCTATCTATCTAATCTAATACATCATTCTGTACATCCAGCTAGTAAATAAAGGGCAGCAAGAGAGCAAATTAAGCTAAACAATACCAAAAGGCAGTCAGGGCAAGGTCAAATATCAGAGAACACACATTATAATAATTATAATAAATAATTATGTGCTCCAAACAAATGTCTATTATATTATTACCTTACATCAAGCTAGATTTTTACAGGGTGAAGTCCCAGCTGCTGGCCTTCCTGCCCATTTAATCTAGCTAGAAGTGATCTGCTGTGGACTCACTTTAAGGGCAATGTACACTTCTCTGCTTGACTTTGCTCATCTCCAGTGCCTGGGCATTACCATTTCTCTCCTTCCTGCTCCACATGGAGAACACTCACTTGTAGAACCACTGTCCTACACCCAAAGCTACTCCAGTGCACAGGAGGAATAGTTCACCACCACCTTCATATTTCCATGTCTGAAAAGCCATTTGCCTCCAGCAAATACTGACAACAGGAGTAAAAGCAGCAAAATAAATAAATAAATCAACCTTATGTTTCACAAGAGAATCTGCTCTCACCCTGGTGTGGACATTCTGCCTTGTATTTCCTTCTTTATTTCATCATTATAAAACCACTGAGACATGGCCATAAAGTAGGAGTTTTTAAACATGTAATATTACCAAAAAGCAGTGACAGAATATTGCCGTACTGAATACCACTTTCAGACACAAGATGTCAATTTTAAGGAAAAAAGGCCACTTGATTCTTCTGTCATTCTATATTGGATATTGCAGGACAGTTTGAGATTTCCTTCCTTCCCTTCCTCCTGCCCTCACATTTTTCCTTTAGACTAGCATTTCTGTGCAATGGATTTGCTGTTTCAAAATATTATGTCTATTACATAGCAATTCTGGAATTGAAACTCTTAAGTATCATGAAAAGCACAGCTTCATAAATCTGTGAGACAGATGATTATATTACCTACTATTATTAAAAATCATTTAAAAGCTGACTTGTATCTATAATTGCATTTCTTCCCTGTTTTGCTTGCTTGTTATTTTTAGAGTGCCTGAAATGAGTGCTATCATTGGCTAAAGCCAGATACAGGGTTACAGAGACTAGGCAATTTTCCCTGTGAAACTGTGGCATCTCACTGTTCTTTTTTTTCCTTACCCTCTCCTCCAGACAACATTCACCAAGATTTAAACTGACAGTGCCCCGTCCACTTCAGCTATTAAAGAACATATAAGCACAAAGATATCTGTGGTAAAAGGCTAAAAGAAAGACTGGAAATATTCCCCACTGTGCTCCTCAGCCCTACTCCATGTGAGTAGTTGTTGAATCTGATGCAAGTTCTCCATGCAAAGAGCCAGCAGACTCTCCATGCAACGAGCCAGCACCTCTCTGCCTTCCAAGTCTGCAGGGGGGACAAGGTTTAAGAGACACAGGCCTTCTCCTTAAGAACAGGGTTGGTTCTGGCTTATTCCTTTCCCACTTTTGCTAAAATCCCTCTTTATCTGCCTAAAAGCAGTATACTGTGATGGGATAAAAATGAGATCCGGAGGAAACTTTCAAAAAGATAGGGAGGTAAATTTCAAATAACTGCACAATACTTCTAGGTCACCAAAAGCAGAAAGTAAAATTCCATATGACTACGGCATATTATAACCACTTTCTACATAAAAATTTCTTTCCAATGTCAAGATCCCAACTTTCTTCTATCAGTATTTTCTAACTAGTGAATCACTGTCAGTGCATTACTGATCTATCTCCCCTTTCCAAGCCTTCAAATATAAAACAGTAAGAAAATCAAGACCAGATACAAACCACAGCCAAAACAAAACTACAATAAAATTCCACGTTTTCATCATTCTTCACACATAAATATCTTCCATCCTGCTGATTTGGAAACTTGTTTTGAGGTAGATATAACTTTGAAGTTGTCAGAGGAAGCCGTGACAAATAGTCTGATGCAACTTCAATTCTGTTTTACCATATACTGCAGTTCAAATAGAAGGTAAATGAGGGCATATTACTGGGCTATGGTTAAAGAGATTTAGCAAGTTCTGAAATAACTATGTGGCCACATTAATAACTCCCTTAAAGAACATTCCTGTAAGGGCAATTTTAAAGACTGTTGGTTTTTACTCCTGCAGGCTTTTTGGTTTCAAGCTAATAGGACTGTTCTATAATTACAAATTAGTGATAGGCAAAATATGCTCCCTTTCTTAAGACCTGCAAGATATTTTTTGGTGTAACACTAGCTGTCAGATGGCATTTAATTCTTGCCAAATCTCAACACCATCTTGAGCTTAACAAGAGATCTTCTTCCAATAATACTTTTGTTCTGGGAAAGGCCTTGATGCCTCCTTTCCTCCATTTTCAGGAAATGGCCATTGTCCCTGTCCCTTGCTGATTCACTGTCAAGCCTAAAGCCTTTTTCTGGTTTGAAAGGGTCCCATTTTTCTGCTTCCTGAACCCAGCTGCCAGTGACCAGAACTCTTTTCCCTCTTGTATTTTCTGCAGGAACAGGATATAGAGAAGCTTTCTGTCCTGCCATAGCAGTTATTCTGGACAGATAATACAGTAACAGTACATTATATGGTAGGAACACAGTAGGAAAACAGTAACTCCTTTACATCTCAGTCTTGCTTAAACTAGTAAAAAGTGTCAAAGCTATGTGAGGGAATGAAAATTTTAATTTATGAAACTCTTTGGTTAACGCTGTCTTTTAGCTCCTTTAGAATACATCAGGAAAACCAAGAAGCAATTGCAGAAAGTGGTAAAACTTCTCCAGTGGTAGTTTTGAAAATTTGTATGACTGCATTATACCCTTTGTATAAAATCAGAGTCTCTTCCTGAACCTGAGACTAGACCAAAAGAAAAAATCCTTTGATAATAATATAGGTTTAACATTTTCTCTAGAAGGGGCAGGTTTCCAAATGTAAAGAGGATATTGCCAAGAAAGATCTACAAATGACCATGAGTCAATGACTTAAATACAATCTCAATTCATGTCAGTCTCAATACATATATATATATATATATTTCTATTGATCCATGTTGCCTGAGCCATAAAACTGTAATCAGCTTAGGGCTTTTCATGCCAAAGGCAGGGTTAGCTTCATATGCAATGAAACACTTGCACCTAATCGAGACTCCAGATTTGGATTTTGAGACAGCTGGAAACTTTTGCTAAGTACTGGCACTTCTTAAAACTTTATTTGGATTGAGTCAAACTACATCAACTTAAAAAACGATAGAAAAAAATCAAGGGGATTTTAAAACTTACTATGCTGAGAAAACTAATCTTATTTAATTTTTTCTATGAGTATGCAGTCTTACAGTCAAAAAGTTTGCAGAGTAACATCAACTGTGGACACAAATTTGTCCATCCTTTCAGAATCCCAAAGCAGTCTGTTGCCATAAAATAGGCTGGTCTGTGCTTTAAAGTTAAGAAGAAAATTGTTGTGCATGCACATGCAATATATTTATGTCTGTAATATATACACAGACATAAAAACAGATAAAATATCAAGGCTCAAGACTACATTAGAATATTCAAAGATGGAGGAAAAAATCCATTAAAATTTGGTTGCAATCACTTAAATGGCTACAATGATTCATCATCTAAATTATGTTCTCAATTAGGAGTCTAATTTCTAGGTTTTTTTCTTTTTCATATTCTTGGCTGGTCAAGTACCCATGGCTCCTGATGTCTTCTAGATATTCTGGACACTGTCTGTGCAACACACAGAGAAACTATTTTTGGATGATTAATTTCAGTTTGTTCTCATCCTACACATTTGTATGAAGCAGAAAATATACACAATCAAGGACTTGCAAGCTTTGTCTTCTAATAGAAGAGAGTTTGTTTCTTACAGTAGAAGGACCTCTAAGAATAAAACCAGAGTAACAACACTTCATATACCACATTCAAAGAAAGAAAGTTTTAAAAATCCATGCTATGGGAGATACAATTTGCCACTTACATCTGTTATCATTTTCCCTCTGGTCTTGTTTCTTTCCCTGTGGTTAGCTCGTTTCTGTTTTTGCTGCAAAACTCGTTCCCTGGTGGTGCGGTATTCCAGAGCAAATTCACTAATTATTTTGCAGAACTTATTGATGTTGACTTCACGTATTGCGTAGGGAGGATGGCCCATAAATAACAAAAATGAGTGAAACCTGGAAAACAATGAGTTTATAAATGTAAAGGGAAAAAAATCTTTATTGATGGTCTCTGGGAAAAAAACCAACAACCCTATATTTCACTGAATCCATTTATTACTCTTATTATTACTATATATTAGCGCCCATCATTTCCTTTGTGCTACAGAATTTTCATGGATGCTTTGCATAACATTGGTATGTTTTATAATTAAAACCATGAAAGTCTAGCCTATGATAACTTCATCCCAGTCTACTTTCCCAGGCTGATGTAGGAGATAAGATGTTTATGGAACTCCATCACTTTATATGAGTAATTTGGCACATGAATGACCAATTTCATTTCAGTTATAGAAAAAATATTTATTAAGTTTCAATTCTATTTATTTATATTAAGCAACTTCAAAGAGGCTGTTAGGATGTTGGGCAAAGTCTAGACAAGAAGAATGCAGATTTACAGGCTAGCAAACACAAGAAGGAAAGAATTTCTGGTTCACAAAACTGACCATAAAATTATATTATCTACCAAGTACGTTAGTTTGGGACACTCAATTCAGAGTTTTACTGCTTCTGTGGCATTCAGAGCTTTTGCACTATTTGCAATTTTTACTGTTGCTTCTATACTGCATGATTTACAGCAGCACACTGAATGTGTAAAAATGTATGGGAATTCCTTTTAACTGCATCTTCATCCCTGAGGACAAATAGTCTTCCCAATCCTGGAAAGACGCAAGTATATCAAAACATTTTTAAGAACTATAGTAGCAGTTGCAAGATATCAGAGGAGAAAGTTGATATTTTTCTTACTTGTACAATGCATATGATAAACACAACAGGAAACTAATGAATTCACTTCCCTTCCACTGCAGTTGGGATTTCTGCTTACTTATGGCACAAACCCTAAGTCATTACAAAAACAAAAGAAGAGCTGAATCAACTCCTCAAGTGTATACCCACAAATTTGGGATCATTTGAAATCCAGTTCTTAATTTTGACCACAGCAATTTGGAAATTATCCAGAAGCTGGAAAATCTCTCACAATCTCATTAAACACAACTGCAAATCCTAAGGAGAGGAATCTTAATTTCTGCCTTCAGCTGTATAAGCATAAAACACATAGTTGTAGATCTTGCAAATAGGAGTGGTGCTGCCTACATAAGAACTCATTGTACAAGACTGGTTTCAGCTTCTGCCTATGACAAATCTGTCAATAAAACTTCATCTTTTTGCTACAGTCTTTTCTTGTTTATCAGACAGTAAGCCAAGCCCCCTTAAAAAAAATCCAGGGACAAATAGAAAATCTCTCAACTTAACTATAAAGCTGCTAGCTTTTGGGGACTAGGAGGCAAAAGACCCAGTTATTGCACCTTGGGAATAAATGATAGCCTGGATGATTGCGTTTTCTAGTCAAAAATACAGACATTTCTGGATTGGGGAGCTTTCTTCAATGGAGACTATAACAAAGTATGCACCACATACAACCTGGCAACATTCCTTGCAGGAATGGGCATTAAATGCTTATAAAACACATATTTATGATGTCATAACTTATAATTTTATCAAGTAATTTACTATCAAGGTATTGCTGTCGCCAACATAATTCTGTACCTGTTAATTATTCTTCTATGAACAATCTTTAGGATTATGATTCTTTCTGCACAATCTTTAAGAAACTCAGACATTTTTTGCTTTAGACTTGGCTTCATTTCATGCTTTGCTATAGCCTTAAGGTGATCCCATGATGCTTTGCACCGTCTTTCCATCTGACACAAGTTTTCCTGGAGTTGTTCAAAGTCAACCTGAAAAAAGAGAAAGGAAAAGAAAAGGTAACACTTGAAGTGAAAACACTGCAGTTGTGTACTTGGATATCCGAATAATGCAATCCCTGTGTATGAAAGGGTCAAGGTAGTGGCAGCACAACACCAATTCACATTATTAGTTATTAGTAAAACAATAGAAATATCTTTCTCTATCACACCACATCTAGGTATGTAATGTTAGTAAAGAAAACCGAAAACAAAGAAATACCCATATACATACATTTGGTTTTATTTTTGGAGGCCTAACAACTAAAGAAGGGACAATAAAATATTGTTATGTGTTTTTTCCCTTGCTAATAACTTCAAGTCTGCACCAAGCAACTGCATGACTCAGTTCTTTCTGAGGTAATACAAAACTTTCTCTTTTTCTTAATCCTTTTCTCTACTACTCAAAGCTTTTTATACCCTGTTTACTGCTCACTGTTGTACCCCGCCAACAATTCTCCATTTTAGGAAGCACTTGGATCTATTCCCTAGTCATGCACTGACTTGTTAATAGATGATCTAGTTCTAATCACAAAATTCATGGGCCAGAATTTTTTAAAGCTGTATTGAAAGTATGTGTTATTTAGTGATCTCAGCACTAACTTTCATCCCTTGATATACAATACGAATTTACTGGCTTGTAACAAGATCATGTAACGACTCTGAAAGTCTCTCAACACAGTTAAAATAAATGATTGCACCTTACAGTAACATTCATCAGGATAGAAGCCAACACATTCCACAGAAGGCGAGTGAGAGCTTCTCCTTTATTCATAAACCAAAAAAGGTGTTCAAATCGCGATACTCTACAGAAGACACTCAGGATGTGTTGCTAACAACTCAACAAAGTGCATCAGTGACCCCACAGCACACAACAGATGAGAAAAATAAAACTTCCCAACATATTCTGGAATTCTGAAGAAAGGAAAAAATTATTTTATAATACCACTTCACAGTTCAGATGAACGCAAGCTATAAAATACAGACTTAGCTCTCAGATTCTAAACACATCCGTGCTTGGGATGTTACAGTCTCCTACTCCAGTTAATTCCTTAATGCTAAATGAAAACCAGTGTCAGGGGCAGGTTTTATTTCATTCTTCTTAGCTGTGTGCAGCATCCGCTGCTGAGACCTATATTGAGGATAGCCATAAGAAATGCATTATTATTAAAAAGCTCCTGGTATTGGTTTGATTTGTTTTTGCTGTGATTTATAAAGTGATGAATTTTTCCTCTTCACAAGGAAATAAAAACATCCTTTGATCCACTCTGCTATTCAGAAAAGCCCTGCAGGCGGAGCAGCTGTGGGGTATTTGCTTTCCTTATATCCATATCAATGCATATGTTTAAAAAACCCCCCGTCCTTTCCAGGTCAGTATTTTCACTGTTGATGATAAACACATTGCTGCTCTCCACAGATGGTATATCTAAAACACACGTGGGGAAAAATACTAGCGTTCCTGTTAAGGAAAATTCAAGATGTAGGTCTTCTTAGTAAGACTTATCCAACTTGGTTGAGGAAGCCTCTCTGCCTCTGCAGCTGAGAAATTTAAATTCATGACATTTTATGACAGAATGAGTTTTAATCTATCAAAAAGCTCTGAGGTTCAGACCTGTAGGAGTTCAAGAAACATCTTTATAGAACAACAAATCTGTGGGGAATGTGGTGAATTCCTGGCCCCTTGAAATGTGCCAAAAGTCAGCACATTCACAAGAGTGGGAAGTTCCAGCAGGGACGGGGGATAGCAGGTTGGGCTAAGGGACACTCATGAGTTTTTTGAGCACAAACAAAAATTCAGGCCTCTAGGGAAGTCCTAAGGAGACTGCAATAAGGTGAATGCCACCTGAACTCTCCTGGAATGAACCTCTGTGGAGCACAGATGTGCTCAAGCAGAAGTTGTAAACTCCTGGAAGGAGTAAAGCAGGAACTCCAATATAGGATAATGTACCTGTGTATTCCCACAGGCAAACTGTGCAGTGCCTGAAAGACTGTGCCAAACCTTCATGAAATCTCTTTCTGTCAGCCCTCTAGTGTTTGCTTGTGGACAGAAAGGCATATACTTGCATAAAAATACCCTCCTGTGAAATATTAAGGTTTCAATTTTCCTCAGGGACAGTAAGGTACCCCACCTGATACTCTGTGAAATGCTATTTCACCAGTGCCAATTTTGTGTGTAGACACAGAATACATTACATTTCAGTCTGCTCCAGGTCTGTGGCTCTGCTTAGGGTGTTATATACAGATATAACACCCTAAGAGTGATGAGAAATCCCAACTACAAGAGATCACCAACTACATGTTCATAAGATAAGGTGAACAAAAACTTGTGTGGAGTAATAATGACAATTAATAAATATATTATGCATAAAGAAAACATTAAAAGGCATATATAATATCATACTACTTCTTTGCCAGTTCATGCAGCATTGCCAAAGGAGCATGGATTGCACCTTCTGATTTATGTGCTTATTTCCAGCACTTTACTACAAGAATTAATGATATGTAACAGTAGAGAAACATGCTTCCTCTTTTTTGTTCTTTCTTTCTTGAAAGGAAAGATGCACCAATTCTTGCCTGCAGCTGGACGGTTGTACCAGGACTGAGAAAGAATTCAGATGAGTTGTGGCTCCAGGAGAGCTCAGCATAGGAGGTACTCAGACAAGAACTGCTGTGGCATTATTTTATAACTGTGTTCCACTGAATAAAAGGAAGCAGTAATCTGAAATAGTCACTACAGCTTTCTTGCTGGACAGTAGCATACAGATGTTGTATCTGGCCCAAGGATTTGGAAACATATATTATTCTTCTTCCTCTTCCTCCTCCTCTTCTTCCTCCATATGTGCAAAACACATGCAGCTTGCTGGTCCTGCTTACTGTTACCTTCTGCTAAAATTTTTAAAATGAATACTTGTTTTTTTCTGCAGCAAAAAGAATGAGTGGTCTTAGACTGTTATGAAAAATAAGAATGTCCTTTCTTTCAAGCATTATGAAATGTTTATTTTAATTTGTAAACCAATTTAGAAAAAGCAACTTTCTAAATGGTTCTGGGATATATTTGGTATGTTCCTCCTTTCTCCTGCCAGGTTCCTCTCCATTCACAATCACACAAGTTAAAAAATAGTCAGAACTATCTGTATCTGTAAAATCTCTTGCTAGGCCCACTGTTCAGTCTTCTGAGAAGTGTCTTTGCATCTGTTGCATCAGAGTGGAGTAGCCAGAGACAGTATATGCAAACAGGATTATAAAGACTAATTTATGTGACAAAAGCCCTGCAGCGTCAGCCTCAGCAAATCACTGCCCTGACTCACTAATGGACAACTTTAGAATTAAAAATCTATTTTTCAATTTAACACACCACCATATTTTGCACAAATGACTCAGACCAAAAAATAAAACCTTCCAACCACGTGCCAGAAACAACAACATTCACTTTAATCACTTTATATTGCTATTTACTGCTTGCTACCATAGAAGCAGATGACTTTGCCATAAGCAACAAAAATAAAAAGAATTCTACCAAGTTTCTCATTCCACTGGGCTGAGAATTCAGTACCTCATGACACACCTACTGCCCAAACAGCTTCTGTTCTCACTGGTTTTCACCGGACTCAAAAACTGCCACCACCATCAAACAGCTCAGTGTTTACTTCCCTGCTCATTCAGGTTTCCTGAACACTGGTCCTTACAAGGCCTATTTTTTTCAAGTTCAACTCCGTCCAATATCAGATGCCATGTATTAAAGTTTAAAACTTTCTCATTCATGAAATACTAGACCATGCTCCAATCATTCAGGCAGGACATGGATCAGGGAGCCTTTCTGGTCTTTGGGCTGGGATGTTATCTGTCTGTGTGGCCACAAATACCTCATGGCAACACAGGAATTGCACACTTTATTATTTGTTGGGAGAGAGGAATTGCTGCTTTGAGGAAACATTGGGCATTAAATGCAGTAGCTCAAACCTAAAATGCCTTCCACTACATATTCCCTAGGGCAGCATATACCACTCCAGGTATGCACTGCCATCCACCGCAAACAACTGCAGCCACTGTGAGATAAGAGGTCATTTTTCTTCAGCATTCCCTTAGCTGGAATGTGCTTTACAAACACGTTTCCTCTTCCAGCTAAGTCTCCTCTAGTCTTTGAGCTAAGCTCCCCCACTACTGCAAATACAAAACCATCCTAAAGTCAAAGATGCTGCACCTAAATACACTCACGTTTCCTGCCTCCTGTGTTAACATTCAGCTCCTTAACAGGGTCAAAGATGTCACAACTGGATTGAAGCAAAAAACCCCAAAACAAGTAAATGAATGGAAACTGATGAAACACTTCTTTTCAAAATCACTGTATCCAAAGTTTTCTTCTGAAGGCCACTGAATAACTTATTACATGGCCTCAGCATGCTTGTGTAAGATTTCTATTGCTTGACACACTATTGCTTATTGCTATAGCTTGTTTCTTTTAGTGGTGAACATATAAAATCCAGTTATATTCTAAGGAAGACCTGGATCACTGCATTTTTATCTTAGTCACAAGGTGCATTAAAAAAAAAGATTGTTGCTTTCACAGTGACAAATGTTGCCTCAAATTCACAATAAAATGACAACTATTTTATTGTACCTCATAGAAAGATAACCACACACAAGTTTTCTCTTTTCAAAGTTCAAGACAGTTTCTGCAGCAGACCACAGTCTAGTCTGAGCTGTTTATAATGTAGGGTCAGACCGTTCATTCTCACATTATTACAGGGATGCGTTCTGGCAGGGAACATGAAATCTTCCTCTTTTCCTGAGTTGGTTCAGTGCCAAAGGAAATTCTGAGAATTGCTCCTTGCAAACACACTGTCATCTGGGAGCAGCAACCTTCTGTGGCATATGTTCAAAACTCTGTCTCCTCTAATATTTCCAGACTGGCTTCCTTCACCAAGTGTCACAAGAATTATCCCAAGACCACCGTTAGTCCGACTTGCACACTGTGGGCATGCATTTTAAGCAAGATAGGTGCCAGCTCTCAAAAGCAAGCAATATATAAAGAAGGTTCTGCCCAGTTATTTCAAATTCTGGGGTAAGAGGTGGTATCCTGCAAAAATAATTTTAGAAATGAGAACACCTGAATCAACCCACTAATGAAAAATTAAAGGACAGAGGTGGCAGAGGTGCTTAGTGAGGTATGACCAGATGAGTCTGCCCAATTATATACACACCTCTATTGCATTTTACTTCATTAAACAATATCCTAACTACATGGGATCTTTTTGCAGATGCTGTATGGTAGTTCCCACAATCTGGGACAAAGGGCAGCAACACCACACAGTGGTGACGTAGGTCCCTTCAGGTGGTGTTATGTCACCTGCAACAATTCCTGCAGTCTTTTCACCTGGAATGTTACCATCAGGCACATGTGCTGAACTTCATCTGCTCTCTTTGAGACAGAACCTCAGAGCCTCATTTGCCATGGAAGCTCCTTCCCCCATGCTCCAGTATGCCCTGCAGCCAACAGGACCTGCCCTTCCCTGCTCTGCTTTCACCTCTGCTCTTGCAAGCCCATGCCAGGATCTGGGGCAGCTGCTGGCATCACATGGAATGACTGCAAGAAACCTTGCATTCCTGGACTTCTTTTTTTTCCATGGAAAATAATTTGACTTTTGGCATTTATTTTTGTTTGAAATAATGTAGGGGAAACATACTTGAATGATAACTGCACACAAATACTTTCTGTCAAGCGGGACATGAGAAACCCCACTGAAAGAGTACAGGAGGCAGCATGATCTTCCCTACCTTTTTTTTTTTTCTTTTTTCTTTATCCTTTCTCTGCTTTCCAGTGTATCAGGCAGAAGCTACAGCATGTCAAATGGCACTTCTGTTCCAGCCAGCTCCTTTCTCCTCATGCCTCCCTGCCAAGTTCCTCGGAGGGCAGGCAGCTGCAGGCTTCCTTCTCCCCTGCGAACACCTTAGTATCATCCTAAGTTCTTTCCTATCAGCAATCCTTGCCCCCTGCCGTGTTGCTAACATTTCCTAATTCTTACTTTTACAAGCTGCCTGCTTCTCCACTGCCTAGTAGCTGCAAGTGTCCTGTGCCCAAGTGTCTTGCTGCAGGGGTTAAAAACCAGACAGAAGTTTAACATCTTGTAAGAAGATTAAAATCAGGGGAAGAAAATGACAATTATAGTTTTCTCTATGGAGCTGACCAGCTTTCATATGCACAGAGGAAATATTTATGGGTTAGAGAGAGAAGATGAACATTTTTAATAAGGACATATTTTTTATTCACTAACAGAGAAGACACTGGGGCTGAGGCAACCCCTCCTTAAGGAAATTTCTAGGAACAAAACTGAGTTTAATTGCAGAAATCTGAGGGTCCACTTCAGAATTAGGTACATCAGTTCTGGTACAACTTCAGTGAAAAAAACAAATTAAAATACGTTAGAAAATAAAAAGGACAAGTGATTTTAATCATGGGTTACTAAATAATCAGTGCTGTCCATGATTTTATAAATGCTTTTATTTATCTAGAATTCTATTTTTTCTTTAATTTTTTCACTTGTGTCTGTTTTTTTTGGTGCTATTTATGACTTCAGTCCTTCAGTAAAAAGCCAGAAGTTTTGGAATAATGATACCATTTTGTTTCTGGTCTTTCTAACTCCTTTTTGGTGAGGCAGCTTGTTTTCTTTATGTTTTTGGTTTTTTTTAATGAACTAAGGCTCAGGAAATTCTTATATGATGTGCATTTCAGGGGAAGGGGCATCTCTGTTTATCTATAGGATGGAAATTGTTTAGCCTTTGTGGTTTCTGAAAGATGTTTGTAGGCAAAACGGAGCTCAAAATACAGCCTAATCCACAGTGAAATATTAGTTCTCCTTTCCTGTCAGCTTTCCTAAACCAAGATTTCGCCTTGTCTGTGAACATTCCCTTGAAGAAGGCAGCTTGGATGGCTTCCACGTCCTAACTCTTTGATTTGTGGCAGCTACGATCAAGTGGGAATAGAGCTTGTTACAGTAATCCATCAGCGGTTTAACACATGCAGGAACATCCCAAGGAGGGAGACCTTGGGCGACACGGGGAAGGTTAAGGCTGTAATTTCTCTTAATGTGATTTTGTCTGGCCTTTTTAGATTTTTGTCCGCTTTGGGCAGGGCCACTGGAGCAGCAAACCACAGACTGAACGACTCTGCTCAATTTTGCACGCTCTTAGACCGAAATTCTTTTTTTAAGTGACAGCAGTAGGTTAAGCTTTCTTCCACTTTCTATGACTGAAAAATAGAAGATCCGCTTGAGATTACACCATACATGGTGGTAAGGATTTTGGACAACAAAGGCTCTTCTCTTTTGTGGTAATTTTTCTTTTTAGTGATTAACTTGATCCCAATCTAAGAAAAAAGTGAAATAACTTCTTAACAAAGAGAAGAAGCAGGAAATGAGAAACCAATATACCTAAATGCTAAGAAAGTAAGAATCACTCAAATTAAAAACAAAACAAAAAAAAAACATCTAAGAGAAAGTTAGAATCTTCCAAACATGAGAAACCAAACTCACTGGAGGCAATAAACCAGAGCTTAAACATAGGCTGTACAAGAGGAAAACTAGGGGAAAAGAGATGGAATCTAAAGAGAAAATATTTAAGGATATAAAACAAAAGCCACAAATTCCTTTATGGTATCAAAAAAAAAGAAAATACGTAGGAGGTCCTGGATCACTGGGGATGAAAGAAACTGAGGAAGATAAAAATTAGAGAAGGGAATCAAGATGACTTCTTCTCATCCAGCTTCACCACAGAGGATGTTGGGGAAAAACCTACTCTGGTCCTCCTTTCATTTTTCTGTATTATATCTTTAATAGATGTGAACTAATAGCAAGGTTTGAAACCTTACTAGCAGAAACACATGTTGGAGAGAGATGATATCTTACAAAGCAGTAAACAAGTAGAATACAGTAATTCTGACATCAATTAAAATAAATTGAGCTGCTGGCTAAAATGAGTATGAATATGTATGAAACTGTACTTGGTAACATGGAGAATCAGAGGATAGCAAAAATTTCCCCTATCCCTAGAAAAGCAGCAAAGTTAATGCAGAGGTCCAGGTTTTATTACTGTATCTGGTAACTTGGCTGAAAGGATGAGTGACAGGAAACTTAATACATCAAAAACCCCACTATATTCTGAATGTTTATAAAATAGTGAATAGATAAGAGTAAGTAAAGAAAATTACATTTCAACATTTTTTCAAGAGCCTCATAGGAGGCCACCTATGAAGTGTGAGGTTAAGAGGGCAAAAGAAAAGAAGGGATACACATTGATTCTCATTTGTTAACAGGGTTAACAGCAGGTGTCTCATGGTTTGTCCTTTGTATTTCAAAATTATCTGGAAACAAGGAAGCACATCCAGAGGGTAAAATCTACAGATGGCAGGAAATTACTCAGATTAGTCCTAACTGAAGATTATTAGGGGTTTGAGAGATAAGCAGTAAATCTTCTTCAGCAGATCATGGTCACTGCAATGAAGTGCACAGTGCACTGCAGCATCTGACTCCTCTGAGAGCTCTGAATGCTCCATCAGCTCAGGAGGCTGCCTGGATGTCCTTGTGAACTGCCCTGGGACAACAGGTGTCCGAAGGGTAGCAGCAGGCAAAGAACACAAAGAAAACCTCAGGACACCTAACAAAAGGTAGCAGAAGCAGAATGGACAAACACAGTAAGATGTAACATTGATTAGGAGAGGCTGGACTACTGTGCTTACTATTGTTTAACACATTCCAAAAAAGTAAGATGGAGGAAAAGTGTGGAAATGGTCTCATAAAAAAAAAAGATGTAGGAGGATCATTTAAGACTTAGGGATCTGAGCAGCCTAGTTTAATTTGGTCTTCCACTGAAAAGGGTGATGGATCATATGACCTTCAGAGATCCTTTCCAACCTAAGTTATTCTGCGGCATAAAGAGAAAAAAAATATTTTGACTGTTCAGTATATTCAGATAGTAAATCCTGAAATTGGCAAATTGAACAGCAGAAAAAATTAGATTATGAGTTCATTGTTGCAAGAACTGCAGCAGGAGCCAAAATAAGATTTCATTTTTGCAGTTTAAAAAAAATTGTATTATACAGGGTTGTTCGCCCCCACCTCCTCTCCCAACATCCAAATAAGGTGGCCTTTGGAAAAGAAATTATTCCTCTATTTGATGCCCATAATGAGAATGGCCCATGAAATAACATTTTTCTAGGAAAACTCTTTCATCCCCTTAGAAACTTCTTGTGCTCTTCTGTCAAGCAGCTGATACTGGCTACTGTCTAATCAGGACACTGGACTAGATGGATACTATAATTATCTGCTGTAATTATGGCCAGTTCCACATGAGACATGACTCTTGAACAGAATTTTTATTTTTGCTATCTCCCATGTTTACTCCAATGATCAAGTAATGTACTGTTCTTAAGGGTTATTCATGAAATCTCACACTCCAAGAGATTCTAGAGTGATTTTACAGTGTTTCTATCATGCCTACTGGCAGCAGTAATAAATAATCTCCATGCTACATTGAGCCACGTACCAGATCTATGCATTAACCAGGGAATTAAAATTTTTTGACAAGAGGTTCTGCCACAAGTTTCCTTTATTTCTATTTACGTTCCCTAATTCCTAACATGAACATTATTTTCAAGAGGAGGACTGAAAAGGAGTACTAAAATGCAGAAAACTTTACTTTGGGGGTGACAGAGCACTGGAACAGACTGCCCAGAGAGGCTGTGGAGTTCCCTCCTCTGGAGATACTCAAAAGCTCTCTGGACTTGTTCTTCTGCAAGCTGCTCTAGGTGAACCTCCTTTAGCAAGGTGTTGGACTAAGTGACATGCTGTGGTCCTGTCCAACCCCGACCATTCTGTGATTCTGTGATTCTGTGAGTTAAACCAAGTATTTCAAGGACACTTTAATTCTGGAAACAATTTTATTAGTAAAAAATTCATTCCTTCCATTGGATTTAAAATACAATCAGGCATCTGCCTTAAAAAAAGAGATTCCCCCAAACCATGGAATAAATATATTTGAAGATACTGGTCAAATAAAGTTTTAACCTGAAAATAGTTACTAATAGTTATACACATTAATAATGTACATTAACATTAAAATGGCTGTCATAACTAATGGCTGCCTAAGAGTGCACTGATGAGGGAACCATGTGACAGACAGAAATAAAGTTCAGAAGAGAGAGTACTGGCATCTTTGAAATTCAGTGCAAATGACACAATGAACACACATAAATAGTGCAGCAACCAGGGAGGATCAAAGAATAGAATAAAATCTTAAATATTTCACTTCAAAGAGGTGTTATAAAAATGTACATATAGATGTATTTACCTACTGGACATACCTTGGCTGACCTAGTGATGGCCCCGATCTCTGAATAAAGATCAGTGCTGTCAGGGAACTTTTCTACCACCATAGTGCAGACGTGGTGCAGGAGGGACTGTTTGTGCACTGTGTCCTTGACTTCTGGAACCTTCTCGAGGTAGCTCAACTCAAAAGCTTTGGCCTGTAAAGGAAAAAAAAGGAAGAAATTAAAAATAAAAATGCTTACTCCTTCCCATGCAGATTAGTAGACAAAAACGATGACCAATGAGGGGCAGAGGGAAAGATGAAGAATCCTACAGGAGAGGAAACTTATTGGTTTTATTCATTTTTAGCTTGCTGAAGACTAGGCCTAAAATGAGTCCATCTGCAGCGAAATGACCCACGACACAGTTCTCACAATTTGAATGGGAAGCATCA
>NW_008239054.1:2017814-2046656 GCF_000691975.1 Corvus brachyrhynchos | reverse complement strand
ACGACGCTTAAGCACTTAAGGGAGTTACACAAGAAGAGTGCTTAGCTCCACATTTCCTTCAGATTATGCTGAAAGAGGCAAAGAGCACCTTAACACACAATAAAAAGCACGTTCTATTCCCTAAATTACTCTTCTGGTACAAAATAAGTAGTGGGTTGCAATTTTCATAATGATTTTGACTTCTGTTTTTTTGAAGGAAAAAGCTGCAGGGGAAATGCTGGGACATCAGGCTTACGTTGGTTCCATTCAGGAAGTTCCCAATGGCTAGTAGAGTAGAAAGGATAAATCCTAAAGTTTTATTGTGCTCCAGTTGGTCCATTCCCTCCTTCAGGTCTAGCAGTGGCTCTGCAACTTCCTACCATAAGAACAGAAACAAGACAGTGAACGTTAGTTTTTAATTCTATGGTTTAGATTAATTGCTGCAAAAAGTTCCTGAACTGGCGTCTTGCAGAGTGTAAACTGGCCATGTGTGCTGGCTTTCTTCCACGTTCCAGCTAATAAATCATATGCAAGGACAGCAAAAAAATACATAAGATATTTTCCTACTGTTGTTCCTTTATGTATGCAATTGCCTTACTTGTCCTGGGACTATCCAGTGATTCCAAACAGGAGGATGCTGCTGCACTTCAGTTAAATGCATGAACACACCCAAGCCCCAACTGATAAAAAAGCTTCTTAAAACTATTTTTTCTAATCTTTGAACAAGAAATGAAAAAAGTTAGAAACCCTGCTGACTTGACATTTGTAGCTTGACCCTACAGCTTTCTTTAAATGATGGCCACTTCTGTGTTTTAGATATGGTTTTGTGCTTGTGAGAATTTAAAACTGAAAAAGAAGTCTGCTGTAAACATCAAGCTTTACAAATAGCCTCATTTTAATCTTTTAATTTAATGCATCTTCCATCCACACATGTTATCTGAGTACAGATATGCATGCTGATAAGGCTTGAAATCATAAATTCTGTTCCATCACCTCAGGAAGTGAACTACACCAGAGTTCAAAGGAAGAGAGTGAGGGTAATTGAGTTGTCAGAGTTTATTTCTATGTCTGTGTGAGGCCCAGGGTTATTTATTTTGTATGCACAGTAACAGTTGATATTGTTTCTATCTTCAAATGCCATTCTAAGCATCCGTGAGCAGTATTCTTTTCACAGAATCATAGAACGGTTTGTGTTGGAAAAGACCCGAAGATCATCCAGTTCCAACCGCTCTGCCATGGGCAGGGAGACTTTTTTTCCCAATTTCCCCAATTATTATACTCTTTATGAGCCAAGAAGCCAAAATTAAGCTGCTATTTTAGACCAAGAGGCAAAGTAACTGAGAACTTCACTTTCTTGGAGACACACAATGGTTCCTTCAACAACTGTAGTGATATTTTACCATAAAAGCTGAATGAAACACCTTTCTAGTCACTACAGAGCAATCTGTCTTTTGAAAAGAATATGGCAAATTCAAGACAAATTAAGAGATGAGACAGTGAGCTAAGTAGTTGATACATCAGAGGAGAGGTGATAAATAATCCAAGATTTTATCAAGGTGAACTAAAATCATGAAACTGCTGCACAGTATTCTTTGAGTTGCTTTAAAGTCAGGGTTGATTTAGGTTTTTTTTGTTGCATTATGGGATGAATCAAACTGCTCTGCATCTGTGGTAAACATGGGCTTCTGAACTATTGTACTTGGATCAATTTTCAACCTGTCAAAAAAACATTCCTAAAAGATTAATTTAGAACATTTTCCATGTGAATAAAAAGGTGGCATAAGAGGCTTCCAAAGCAGGCCAATACTGAGCCCTTCATTTAGCTATTTAGACAAGTTATTTGAGCTTAGACTTTATTGCATATAGTACACATTTATAATTACTCTTTATTTCTTATTTTATTGTAGGATTAAAAAACAATAAAAAAGAGTATGCAAGATACTAAACAATCAGACAAATTTCTGTTTTTTTCAAATTTACCCACTCTTGCTTCCTATAAAACTCACTTTCTACCTAAAGAGGGCAGATAGGTAAGGCAGAGCTACCTCATATCCTTGGATACCACATTTTTATTTTTCAGCTAAAAATTAGGATTGAATGAAATTTGAGGATTGGTCCACAACTTCTGTCTGAAAGACATCTCATAATGCCTGATAAACGTTTGATGCACATGTACAAATGAACTCAACTAATCATACTTTTCTCATTTCTACACCTGCTTATATTAATTTTGTGATCTTTTAAGTTGTCAGAAAAAAGGATATATTTGTCTGCAGTGATCTTAATTTAAAAAAAAAATCTTATTTAGGACAACCAAAGTTTCTATTTCTTTTTCTAAGACCCTTTGAGATAATAAAATTTGACAATATCTGCATCATAAGTAGTTCCATATGAGGAATGAGTAGCAACACACTGTAATCTTTTTTTACCTCTTTTGTCTGTGCATTTAAACTAGGATACCAAAAGAAAGGTGAGAAAAATTATTGTTCTGCTAATGACCTTCGGTAGGCATTTAATTAACATTTCAAAGCAGCATACACATTATCAAGCAAATAATTTGGAAAGGGTTTTTTCTTTTTTTTTATTTTCTATAGACAGCAAAGAGTGGAGTATCCAGTTCAGCCCCTCACAGTCTGCAAATGCTCCCTACAAATGTACCCTGACTTGCTTTAGTTAATTAAATTCAAGCTAAGAAAGATGATTTCTATCATTATGCCTGGAAAGCTTTTCATGAACATAAAAAATATATCAATCCATTTCTTGAAAAATTCATGTTCTTTTCTTTCAGGTTGTCAGAGATGAAGCTAAGACCTACTTAGGCTGAACACTCTTCTTGGCAGGTTAGCAGAAGAGTCTCATGTATGAGAACCCTGGTCTTACCAATAACTCAGGTATTTCACACTGCTGATATCAGGAACCATCTAAAACTTCCAGCCTCATGGAAATAACAGTATTCTTATCTTACATAAAATATATGTGTGACTTGGTAGATAATATGAGTGCATTCTGAACTGCTATGAATTTTCCTTATTACGAAATAAGATTTAAAAAGAAAAAATCCAGCAAATGCCAGACTAAAAAAAAAATGGCAAAAACCGTGGAGCTAAGTGATTTTGGGACCTAAGTTTCAAGAAGGGTTTGCCCTTTTGCAGATGGATTTTGTGCAGAAACATAGTTTCACAAACGGAAGAATGTTAGCACCTCATGGGTCTCTTTTATTACCATAATCACTAATGCAAACTACTTCATTTTAAAAAAACTGAATATGCTCACAGTATTTCACTTCAGTCTACAAAACATGTATGTTTACTGGTTACCTGGAACTTAAACTCTGACCTTAACCTTTTGTTACTGCAGACACACAGGTGCTTGCTCTCCCATGTACCCCTGATGTCTGATCTGTTTCTTCCTCCTCACCCAACTAAGACCCAAGCTGTCTGTCCTGTCTATGCTTGTCTGCTAGGCTTATCACATGCTCCTCTTACTTTATCACAGTTATCACATGTTACTTCCTCTACCATTTTCTGCTAAGTACTGTGCTTAGTCCTGTCTGTCTTCAAACAGGGATAAAAATGTTGGTTTTATCTTCACTACAGCTATTGCTTTAAGTAATGTAAGTATTTGAGGTATTTTGTACTAGCATCCATTCTACATGGATTTCAGCTGGCAATAAATTAACTAACTTTGTGGCAAAGCATCAGGAAAACTATCAGAATTTCTTTAGCTTTTAGCAGTGCTTCAAATATTGCTTTTTGACTGAGATGACACTAGAAATTCTAGGTATATGTGGAGATTAACAGCTACAGCTAACTTAGTTTATGTGAAAGGTACAATTTAGCCTTGTGGTAACTTCAAAGCAGAATAAATAGCTGTACCAGAGTGAAAAAAACAGGCAAAAAAGTATTTATGCCAGATACAAGTATTTTGCTATACAAGTCAGAAACTAAAACATTCCAATTAAAAATCCTGACTCTGATTAGTGTGATTGCATTTCCTAACATCTAAGAAAATTAAGTAGAGGTTGAGTAATCTTGACAGTATCATCTGCAAATCAATCCACTGTTGTAACAACTCATTAAATAACCATTGCTAGTAAACATATGGCATTTTCACAAGCACGTCCCACTTTTTAGAATCCATATCACACAAACTTACACTGATTTTTCAATACACACTTGTGTGCAGAGATAGATATACAAAACTAATATGTAGAGGAGAGAGCTGCTTTAAGGGCAATGCCTGTGGTATGCACCAGAAGTGCAGCCAAAAGGAAACTCCTGCGCAGAGATGCCTGAAAGACCTTGTGAAAGGCAGCAAGTACCTGAAACCCTACACAGTTTCATTCTGCTTCATCTGTGCACTAAAATTTTACCCTCTTTTTAAAAAACTTTTGCCTGTGATTCATCATTCTTGACAGACACCTCAATTATATTATTAGAGTGTTCTTTGAATGAATGCCATCTGTAGAGAAGGTGTCAATAATTGTCTGTGGCTAAGCTGAACTGTCTTATTTTTGTTTAGAGTTTTGAGAGCTATAAACAAAAAAACCTCAATGGACGGTGTTTTCCTTAGCTCAAATGGATGTAAGATCAATATCTCATGATATAAAACTGAATATAGTAGTCCTCACTCAATCTTTACCGAAAAAAAATTCTGGCGGCTCTGAAGTAAGAATTTCCTGAATAACAATATCTGGAGAAGACGTGGCAAAGATTTAGCCCTCTTCTTTGTTTCAATATCATTACTGACTAATTAAAGGAAGGAAGACATAATCTCTTAATTGTCTTTTATAGAAGGAAGAGATTATAAAGGATCATTTTAGCTGTTTCCTGGCTGGCCACTGAAACAAAAGTGCCCCATTTACCATTTCCTCAAAATGTGCATATAATACCAAGGTCACAGAAAGATGAAGCAAAGCCTTGGAAGAGTCTCCACCCAACTCCCTCCTTTCCCTCACCTTTTCCACTATCTCATAGTCCATCTTGAAAGCCCAGAGCTGGAGCCTGGCAGAGAGTTCACTGATGGAGGAGAGGGTGAGAAGGAACTGCTCAGCACTGCCCAGGGGGACATCAGGATTCGCCAGCTGTGCCTCCTGGATCTTCTGCTTTTCCTCCTCGGTTGGGATCATGGTCAGGATTTTCTGGACAGGGAGACAAAAGGCAGGCATCAGTGGTGGAGCTGAGAGGAGTGTGAGGGCTGGTTGCTGGGTGACCCCACAGCAGCCACAGTAGAAGTCCTCAAGTCCCTGGCTGTTAAATTAGGACAGCACGGTAGTAACCAAGAACTAACCCACTGCACAAGGAAGCAAAATGAGGACTGATGTCTCACACACCTGCAGTTTGTTTAAAAATGTACCTGGATTAAAATGCTATTTCATTCTTTTAAAATCTGTATTCAGTAGATATGGCTAATCATGGGATGAAACACCAAAGGAGACAAAAGGAGATTGGTCAGGACTGATCTCATCAACTTTCACGTTTAAGTCAGAACTTAACATCTTTTCGCAAATTATGTATGGAAGTAAGGGTAGAAGGAGAACAGTTTTGTGGCCTGTGATTTACGGCAAGTCAGACCAGATTTTAAGGTCCCTTTTAGCCCCAATATCTACAAATCTTCTAGCACACTTGTAAGTATACAAGGATAACTTGAGGACTCCTGTCCCTTGCTGTTCCCATAATTTCTGGCTTTTTATTCAGTCTGTTTTGTTTTTCTTATGGAACATGGAAACTATTGCAGCTTACTAGGTCATTCCTAAAGATTTCACCCTAAATGACAACTTCCCAAGGAACACACATTGAATTTAAAGCTGAATTATGCACTGCATAACATATGGCCTTTTTTCTTTTTATCTGAAAAAGGATCTCAATATTTTCCGTTTCTGCTGACAGCATGGCTCAAAATATTTAAATTTTGCCTTTAATTCATGCATTTTACAGGCTTGTTTAAATGTGGCAGCTTTCCTTCCCAAAGTATTGCTCTCTAAGGTATTGTGTCTTAATCAGTTTTTAACACAATAAATGCACTTCAAAATAAAAAAGAAAAGCAAAACAACATAAAGGCATCAGATAAGTTGAGGTCTCTATCCTACTGATAAATGCCTGCTTAAAGCAAAGCAGATTTTTAACACAACTAATGTTTATTCATCTGAGGAATGACATGTTTTTGCTGTAGCCATCTATAATGATAGAGGCTGTTTTGAAGGGGAGGAGAGAATAATAAAAATACAGCCAAAGAGCTATCAGACCTGCCAATCCAAACTACAGCCTTGTTCCAACACTGGACATAGCCAATTCATCAAAGCAGCACAACTGCCCCCTCCCAGCACCAATAGTTCCCCTGGCTGTTTGTACAGCACTGGAGCTAAGTGTGGATGGAGAGCAAGGGACTTTTCCTGGTCAATCAGGCGAAGAACAAGAGTTAGGCAGGCAAATAATGTTCAGTTTGTTGAATTGGGACTTACTTAATTGCAGCCACAGCATTTGCATTGCTGTCTATTTTCTTCTGTTGACTTCCATAAACATAAATAAAGAAGCATTTCTTTCTGTTAATGTTCTCTCTCTCTCTTGCTATTTTTTGTATAAACAACAACAACAACAGAAAAAGCCCCCTGGCTTGGACACTGCAAGATTCTACCTTAATAAATTAATATCTGAAGTAAAGAAAAAAGAAGAGGAGGAAAATCCCTCAATGCACTCTGGTGCTTTTCCTTAGCCTGAAAAGGACTGCTTGGAAAATATTCTGATGTACACCTGTTCCAGTTGACAGCATTTGTGTATTGATTTTGAGATGTGCCATCCATCCATCCATCCATCCATCCATCCATCCATCCATCCCTCCACCCATACATGCTGAAATCTGTTACTTGGGTCATACCTAACATAAAACTAGATTTATAAGTAGCTGCTTCATGGCATTTCTCAGTGCTGAGCCAATACTCATCTAAAAATTCTCTTAAAAAACCAGACCAAGCCTGATACTCATAAAGAAAGGTGTTTTGCAGTGTCCCTGAAGGAGTCATGCACCTGAGTGCCTACTCCTCTCCTCCACAATGAGAAAGCAAACGCCCTCAGCTGAGACAGGGCAGCTTGCAAATAGGATCATACTGAACATCCATACATGGAGAGTTTAGCAGTAGCCATGTGATGGATGTATAAATGCCTCTGGTGCATTTTTGAGGGCTAACACTGCAGCAGTATTCTCAATTGCCTCCTACAAATAACCAGGACTTTTGGCACCTACCCAGGGATCCCGCAAGTATTTTGTGGTGGGGCAGTGCCTTCACTCCAGAGATTTTGTACTGCTTTGGGGCATTTTAAAGAGAGCAAAGAAACAGTAACCTTTATTTCCAAAGGGACTCTCCTCCTCCTTGAGCTTTATATAAACATCACAAGATAGATGGAGCTGACAAAAGCATTCGAGTCCAAGTTCTGCAAGGCTGCATACTATAGACCATACTATGTGAAACAGAGGATGCCAAGCAAAAGAGCCTGTGCTTGTGGTGCCAGCTGCTGAGGATCAGCCCTGCTGCTGAAAGCCATGCCTTGGTGGGGCCAGAGCTGCTGGCAGGTCTCACACCATCCAGGGTGCAAGTGACCCCATAACAGTGACCTCAGCACTTCTCATCTGCTCGGGCAAATAAGTCTCATCCTCATGGTCATCATCCTTGGTGCCCCCCTGAGCAAGTGGTGAAATGCTCCTCTTCTTGATTTCCACTCTATGACTAATTTGAGCCATTTCTTCAGTGCTGGAAACTGATGAGTACACCATCTGCCACTTTATTATTATTTTAATTTTTATTACTATTGTTTTTTGAAACTACACTAACAGTAAAAGTAGCATAAAATCACAGCAGGGAAGAAGGTTATTGGCACCTGATGTGACCATTAAATCACAAATAGCTTAGAGTCCAATCATTAGTTCATATTGCTCTCCCCAGTACACAGAATCCCAGAGTGGGTTACGTTGGAAGGGACCACAGTGGGATTTCTGGTCCAACCTCCCTGCTCAAGCAGGGTCATTGCAGAGCAAATGGCACAGGATTGTGCCCAGATGGTTTCTGAATACCTTCAGTGAGGGAGACTCCACAACCTCTCTGGGAAACCTGTTCCAGTGCTCGGTTACCTGCACAGTGAAGAAGTTTTTCCTCACATCCAGGTAGAATTTCCTGTGCATCAGTTTCTGCCTGTTGCCTCTTGTCCCATTGCTCAACACCACTGAGCAGACCCTGGATCCACCCTCTTGGCACCCTCCCTCCACATACTTGAATACATTGATACTCTCAGATGGCTATTCTCCAGGCTGAACAGGCCCAGCTCCCTCGGTCTTTTGTAACTGAGGTGGTGTCAGCAGCCTTCAGGTGAATTAAAGAAGAATTGATTATTAACAAACCCTATGCTCACATTCTCTAGTATGTGTGACACATGTATTTCACCTTCATGCACTCTCACACAACTGTTTGGGCCAGAGTCTTATTTTTTGAGGAAAACCAGTGCACAAATAATGGAGGAAAATAAGTAAATTTTGCATTAGATAATGGATCCTAATTATTCTGCTGCTGAACTACTTGACCCAGCCACCTGCTTGTCCTTTCAGCAAAGGGATTAAACTACTTATTTCCTGGACTCTGCCATCCTGAGGTATAATCTCCAAAAGTTCCAAAGAGGGAAGACCTACAAAAGAAACATATGGCTGAGGTTCATGGACCTCAGTATGGGATGCAAGGAAGCACCTAACCAGTGACAGCAAATAGCCCAGAACCTCTGAGAAAATTAGGTGCTTAAATTTTCTCTTTCACGACATACTGGGACTTCTCAGTGATGACGAGGTTGCAGGGGTGTCTTGTCTTTTGTGTTAGGCTTCAACTGATCTTACCAGGTGAATAACAGACTGAAAAAATTAGTAACTCAAATATCTGTTTGTTATTGTTGTGTCCAAAGCTTTCTGTGGCTTGAGGACCACAAATACATAAGCTGCATAACCAAATACACGTTAGTGGGTATTTCACCAGGTATTTGACAGGCCTCAGGAGACAATCCAACCCCTAAAAGGGTCTCTCACATTTCAGCTTCCCAGGCAGCTGTTAACAAGACCCATTGCTGGTTTGCATTACCTGTAGAAACTCTAAGAAAATATAACAGCTTATGAAGGTCAGAACTTTACAGTAAGGGAGGCTGCCTGCACTAATTTTATTACAACTCTTCCAAAAATGATTCAATTCTGAGAAGGAGCTGCATCTAAAACACTGATGGCCATCCCTGTAAATCAGGAACTGACACCATTGCCTCAGTCAGACCACTCTGCTTCCTCAACTCTCTACAGAAATACATGAACATGTCATTGCTGGTCACAGAAAGTCCAGATGATGTTTTGGTTTGCTGCAAGAAGAGAAAGTGTGGCATTTTTTCTTTAAAAGATTAGGGTTGTGATATGCTGACTGTAGGTGTCTGGCCAGAAAGGTACCACTGAGGTCTTTCTCTCTTCTGTCTAGACTTGTGAAAAAAGGTGTTCTTTCAGGTCACACGAGCTAGCCTCATTTGAAACATCCCATCACAGTCTTACAAAGCACTAGCTGAACAAATTGAAAACTGCAAATGTTGATGTACCATGTCAACAATCAGAATAAAAGTGTAAATACCTTACTTGTTTCCAAAAATCAAATTCTGATTTTTGTTTATACATGTCACCATCTGGCTTTTTAACACCAAGCTCTCATTTCTTACCCCTTTTGACATCTCAGGGCGACCTAGCCACTCCAGACACCTAGACTTCAAATTACTTATTACGAGTATGGAAGGTGTAGCACGCCTGTAGAGGTTTTTTCATTTCAAAGTTTTACTAAAAACCATACCTACTAATGCAATCAACACTGCATAGCATCACAAAGCTATACTGTAAAGCAGAAAACAACCCATGCTAATTTCCTACCCTAATTTTTCTCTGCTAAATTAATCATGATCTTCGGTATAATTTGGTTTTGATCCACGTTTCCTTACTGAGCAGCCCTTTATAGAGGGATCCACTCATTTCCTTCTCTACAGACAAGCACCAAGGACTGGTTTGTTGGACTCCTTTCCTGCAGTTGCCTCTGATAAATAAGAATTACGTGCCAGGATTTTAAGCTTGCCTCTTTTGCTTAACTCAGAGCAAGACCTCGTCCATGCTAAGGAGGCAGTTCTTTATTCTGCAGTGAGCTCCAAGCTGTTTGAACACAATGAATGCCAAGCTTTCAAAGAAAGGAAAACACAAACACTTTGGCAAATGTCAGGTGGCAAAATTTTTTTTTTAGCTGGACTGGCTCATGCTTGCAAACACACAACATGCATTCCTCTGAAAATACGTCTTAAACAGTGCCTGCTTTGCATACTAAGTGGACTATATCTGCCTTTTTAGTGTCATGGCCCCACTTTCTGCCTTTTCTCACATCTCAGGGGTACCTAACCACTTTAAAACCTAAAAATACAAAACTTAGGAAGAGTGGGTTTTAAAACATCTGGAGGATTTTTTCCACTTAGTTATATCTTTGAAGTTAAAAAATAAAGTATGGATTACTAACAAGAGTTCAATGTCAAAAGCAAAGCAGCATTCAGCACGATATAGGTTTTGGGCAGCAGTGGAGGCTCTACTGGACCTACTGCTCTGTCTATGGACTTGATGATGAATTGGGCTATCACAAACTTGTAGCCTGCAGCCCACTGCACCCCTGCCTTGCTGCTAGCACTACTGCCAGTACTGCTTCAGTCTACTGTCCTTAAAGGAATCACTAAGGTCAGTTTTAAGGTACCATTTAATCCTCCAAGGTGCAGAACTAAAGCCACACACACAGTCTCGTGACAGTGGCAATGCTCCTCAGCAAAGCACAGAGCTCACTGCCAAGGCAAAGGATGGCTCAGGTGACTTTTCACACTACGGGTGCTCTGCTCTGTGTTGGATCTGACAAAAGCTGAAGACAATCCTAAATTATAGCTTCTCTGAAATTTTAGCAGTAAATGTTATGTTGTCACTGCACACATCTCTTTTCCTGCTCTCTTCATATACCTCTCTTCTGCTTACTGGATGTGACATCTCTTCTAGACAATTACTGTGCAGAAAGGCTTTTGAGTACCTACTGTGATACAATTCTTTTACTTCGGCAAATTGCATAATTTTTTTCCATACCAATCCTGCCTCGATCAACCCATAGATAACCTATCAATTACATTATATAAAAAATTGCTGTATTATTGGTGGATTTTTAATAAATGAAGCTGATTCTTACATTATTACTGATTCATTCAAAGTGGCTACCAATTATTTCCTTACATTTAGAAAACTTTCTAAAACCAGAAAACTTTCTAAAAATCTAGACTGAAATGACAACCTCTCGTCTCTCTATGCTAACTTTAGGGCTAAAGCCAATGAACAGAGAAAAGAGAGACAGGACACAAAGCTTGTCTACACTGTAGACCAAAGGAGCAGTATGGAAAACTGAGGCAGGGATCTGCTGCAAACAGTGGGACTCAAAACGATGCCTTTTTGTGTCAACCTGTGTGCTACCTGGCCAATTCTGCACAGCTCAATCCAGCCCTCTCTATCACTATAAAGGTCTGGCTCTGTAACATGCTATAAGAAAAATCTGTAATTTGGGATTGAGAAAGGGAATCTGAATTCAGTGTAGGGTTTTACCTGATAAGAAGTAAATAAATATATATAATTGAGGAAAAAAAGCTCTTTCCTCCATGGACATCATCCTTTCCAGCCAATCAAGACTTCATTCCTCAAAGTGCAAAGTACTTGGGCTCTGCTGCACTTATCCTTTCTTTTGATTTCAAATACCTGAATGATCACATTAGGATTACTCACATCCTTAGCTTCAAGCTGTGGGGACAGACCTCAGAAACCTTTTCTTTAGCACTGGGCAAGTATATTAGCAGTGTACAATTTCCTGGTTTCTTGAATTCTTCAAACTGAAATCCACCTTCATATATATTTTAAATGAAATTATGGGTTCCTGGCAGCTAATGGAAAGGCCACCCAAAGGAAGGTATGGTGGTACAAAGCACAGCTGTGGACACCACAGCAGGTGTTTGGCAGATGGGCAGCCCAGAGACAAATGCTGGCAGTAGAAAAGTCGAGCTGTGCAGAGTACCTGAAGCCACAGAAGGACACAATTCATAGGAGACGATACAGAGAAGTTAGTGAAGTTCTTCTTTGTCAGCCATTTTATGTTGGATGTATGGAAACACTGCCTACAACACTGAGATCTAACTGGCTGTCTGTGAGTTGGGCTTGGCTGGAGGGGTACTTCTCTCCAACACTTTAAAGCTTAGTAGTGCAGACTGCAGTGGTGGGTACATGGACTGGGTCATGAAAAATTACTTTTTTAGAGTGATCTGTCACCTTCATAAAACAAGTGATGTATGCATATAGAAAATAAGTAATACAGCTTTGGGAAGAAACTATATTCTAGCAGGGATAAATCAGGCCTTGCCTTCCAGCTAGAAGGATCTTTTGCCTTAAGCATTTCTTTTGCATGTAACTGTTGGCAACTCCATTCCAGGAAGCTTTCCTCATTTTCTTTTGTAGTCAGCAAGGTGAAGGTGGAAAGGGGGGAATAATGAAACACAGTGCCAAACCACTGAAAGGTGACTGTGAGTTAATATGTGACCTCTGATAGCCACTGGATGAGATTTGTAGTTGTGCAGATTACTTTTACTAGATGATACGGGCTTATTGAAAAAAAAATAATAATTGAAATGAATACAACCATAATGAAAAAAACAGTGGAGCCACAGGCTTCTTTTACACTTCATAGAAGAAAAATGTTTTGATAAAAAAAATAATATACAGAGCTCATCTTGGATCTTGGTAAGAATATCTGCAAAGTCAAACGTGTAGTGGTAAAAATTACATCATCTGTAATCTTTATACCAACTGCTTTTCTTCAAACAACAGTAACACAGAAATGCTATTCTGGGCAAAACTAGTCACTGTATTTGTTTTCCATTAGATATACAATCTAGAATGACTCCAACAGCTAGCTGGGCACGAAATTTATTAAACCCTGTACCAGTTGCATCAGCCTTAGTAACTCACTGCCTGTTTTTGCTGGTCACAATATTTCAGTCAAGCTTCAGATAATACTCTGAAAAACCTGACAGGAATTAACACCACTGCTACTCAAACAAAGCAGATAATCTATGATCACTGAGCATGCCCAGCCTCATGATACTTCATGCTTCTAAGCCCGCTGCACCAATTCCACAAATTTCGACACTCAGACATGACATAATACACCCCTTCTCCCTCTTCCATGACCAGTCTGGCCTGTACCATAGGCAACATGGGAAAAAGTAGTATTGAAAATGCAGACTTGAAGACATTGACTATTCTTTCTTACCTCTATTCCTTCCTTGTTTAAGGCATATTCGTCAAAGTTCAAAATAGCAGTCTTGATGGTGCGGGGAGGGGGCAGCACAGTCAAGCCAATGTTAATGGCGTTGCTTCGCTTTGAGTCCAGCACAATGATCTCCTGTCGCTTCCCATCCGCAGCAGTTTTCTTGGTAAAGAAGAGAACAAGGTCATTATTCCTCTGATCTGTTTTATAAAGGAAAACTCACTCCTTTCACTAATGACTTCCTCCACTCAAGAAAGCTGACACTGAATGTAAATCTGATTTATTTGTAGGCATCAAAACAAGCTGAATTCTTGTAGCACATCCTTATCCTATCAACATGAGCTGCCAGGATTCAATCAGAGATCTGAATGCTGCTGTGCAAAGCAGAGCCAGTCTGACACAGCAGTCCTCACATGGGGCAGTCTGGGGCAGGAGCCAGTCTGAAAAACACCTGAAACTGTCTCTGCCAGCTCAGAGCTCTTCTGTGCAGCAGCACTGGCCTGCACAGGACTGGTGGGGCAGCAGCTGGGCAGCCAAGGGCTCCAGGGCTCAATTCCCTGTTGGATGCATTAATATGGACCCTCTCTCACTTGTGTGGCTGGCTGGAAAATTCCCAGCTGCCTGCCAGCATTCTCCCGTGTTAGAAATCCACCTCTGGCACTGGCAGAGGAGCCATAGGTGCCTTTCTGGAGGCACTGGCATGGTTTTCTGACCACCAGCTGCCAGGGGAAAATTATTCTACCTCGCTGCTCATGATATGTCTGTCAAGTTCTTCATAGATGCAGAAAAATTTCAACTCTCATGCTTTTTTGAAAGTTTTATTTGAGACTATCCATGTTCTTGGATCTTACCTCCAGTATAAATAATAATAAAATCATAAAGAACTGGCAACATATGCTTTAAATTCCATTCTAGAGTAGACCCAAGGAACTTCTTTCTCTTTCTCCCCATCCTTATAGTGGCAAAATGTGAACCAACTATGCAAGGGGACTCAAAACCCACTTATATGGCATAATGTAGTCTTGAATGTGGTCTTTGCTTTTACACCTCAGCATGCCTCTCTCTCTCTCATCATCCCCTGCTAGAAGGTGTCTCTTTGGTAACTACAGATGTCGTGCTGGGTAGCTGAAAGGTGAGAGGACTCTGCTCCTCATACTCTGGGTTTTTTCCTTCCTCTGCATATATGTGAACACTGTAAGCATGTTTTCTGTGGTTCTTCTTCCTTTGCCCTATCAGAGACAGGCTGAGGAATGCCGTCAAGCACAGGAGTGTAAGGAGAAGTCCTGCACACTGATGTATCAGTCTTGCATCTCTTGTGGATTTGGGGAAAGCCCAGGAGGAGACTTACTGCCCGAGTCTCAATCTGCGTTCAGGATTGTTTTTTAGACTATGGAGCTTTGTTCTTCACTCTCTTTGGGTCTGCACCACAGCCACTGACACAAAAGCACCCCTCTGCCAGGCCTACGTGTTTCTGAACTGGAAGTTAGTAAATGTGATTTCATCAAAGCACCTCCAGCTGTGGACAGCCCATAATGGGGAACACAGCTGTATCATTACAAAGATACTTTTTTCTGGCATAGCTCAGAACCTTGCTTGCACAGAAAGAGGTTTGCCCACCCGTTCCTGCAGCCTGCCCAGCACCTGTGTGGTACCACAGTCCTTTCATCATACCAGCATGACTAATGTGGTATGATGCAACTTCTGTGGGTGCACGGGACTGAAAGCAAGTGCTGTTTACAGGAGTTAGGGAATACCACATGTGTATGATCTGAGAAAGTAATAAGAGGGTTGTTTTTTTTAAACTTAGAAAGAAACAACAATTTTGCAGTAAACAGGATAAATTTTAGGAGAGCAAAGATAACATCTGTTTTCAATGTTTTTTTATCAGTTCTGTCAGAACTGATCTCTTAACACCTTAGAAGTATCCCCAAAGCCTTCCTGAACTTTCCCTTCTTTGAGCAAGGGACTCCTCTTGTTTTTGGGGAGCTACCTGAAGGATGTGAGATGCAGTTTCTCCTTTAAAGCAGTAACTTTTACTTCTGGAACCACTAATCACATTTTCAGGACCACAGTTAGTGGCCAAGACAACATTAAAACCAAACAGGGTTCACCAGAGACTGCTTCCTCTTGAGCTTGTATTGCACTAAGCCTTTTTTAAACCACCACTTTTTACCTTGTCCTTTGGAACACCGAATTACACAGCTCCAAAGAATTTATGCAGAAAGGAAAAGGCCAGGGGAAAGGAGTTAAATTTAGGCTTCCCACATGTGGTATGGGTAAGTAAGCCTCAAATGTGCAGCTCTGTTTTTAGGCTCCCAAGTCTGACAAGAGAGACATATCCATTTGGGGGGCACAGGACGCTCACGGCCGCGCTCATTGCAATCCCAACAGTGCACACGCTCCCTAACAATGAGTTATGAAAGACAGATGAGCTGCACAGGGCATGTGTGCATGGAGGTATTTTCCAGAGCTATAACTGCATGTGGGATATAAAATGTTGGGGTGAGTAACCCTTTTCAAAAACAGGGGCTGAAGTGATTTTAAATCCCTTCTGGGGACGACATCTGAGTTCCAAAGAAATAATTTCCAAATAAATAAAAGGATGAAGAAAAGAGAAAGATTTTACTACTATGAACTTTACTACCTTACTGCTAGGAAAAGAATTGCTTTTTGTCTGCAATGAAATTGCACATATGGAAGTGTCTGACTTAAAATAAGCTACAACTACTAATTTCTATTACAATATTTGGTGACTTTAATCTATGCTTCATAAATTCATTCAGAAAATGACTTAAAATGCTTGAGGGAACAGTGAACTAGTGCACCTGATTTTATATTTTAAAGTATCTGTATGAAGTGTAATCCCTGAACTTCTGAATACTACATATACTATATTATTAAATGTAATTACAAAAGTAATTATAAAATACAAACATACCAGGTAGTATAATCTGTGGAAAACAAACACTTCTGCAATCTATTAACAATTACAGTGAATTTAGACCTTTAGAAGACCTAACTGGCCACATTCCCTTGCCTCTGTTGAAGACTAGGTAGTCCAGATGGATTATTTAAAAACTATTACCATCCCACAGAAGGTGATTTGTAGTCTGATGAGAATGTAGTCTTAAAAATGCCTCTTTGCTTTAATTAATATGGGAAGCAGAAAAATTTAAAAAACTTTTCAAGTGGTCTTATCAATAAATAATGTTATATGAGCATCAGCTCAGATGTATGTCCTGCCTTTAAAGTTGCGGAAGTCTACATCAGTAGTACAAAAAAATCTCCCTTAATAGTGAGATGGCTTTCTTTTATTTTTTTTTTTTAACTTCTATCTCAATTAGCAAGGATTTAATAAAGGAGATTTAAAATGGAATCACTCAGCTGCCACTGACTTTTTCCAGGATATATGTATGTAATCTTTTTCAGAAATTCTGATCCACATTTATGACTTGTCTTGGCATTTATTGAAATTGCAACAAATTCTTTCAAAAGGAATATGTGTCTACGCATGTATACACGTGTGTACATGAAAACAGATTCCTTCATTTTTCTCTCCTACTAATTTTTATGTCTGTGGGCCCATGATGAATCACTATATCCCACAGGGTATACATGAATCAGAAAAATAATACATTCATGCAAAACCAAGTGGATGGCAAAAGGGCTGAAACAACAGCATTTGATTCAGGAGTGTCTGCATGTTCTCTTCACAGAAAAGTAAACACTTAGAAGTACTTTGCCAAAATACCTGCTTTGTTTGGTGGAGTGAGAAGGAAGGAAATACTAGAATGGCTTGGAGGAGATACCTGATCACTCTTTCTATATAATGCAGTGGTGCTCTATTCTAAAAAATAAACCATCTGCAACTAAAGGTGCTTCACTAACTAAAATCAATGTGCAAGTTTCTCAGTGTGGCACAAGTTTTCCTAAAATCAGGAATCTTCTCTCCCAGTCCCAGCCCCCAAAATCCTGTATTATATCCTACAATTTAAAATCCACTTTATTTTATTACAGTCTATTGTGTTTAATGAAAAACTTCTCATGAGCCAGGAAGTAGCTGTTTATAGCTGTGTGTTGTGGAAATCACAGTGAAGGATTAGAAACCGGAGTAAAATTGGTTACAGCTGTATGAGAGAGCATAAGCACAAGATAGAGCCAACCCCCCCCTTATACACCCTGACTTTGCTTTTCCTCTCATCCTTCTGGACTGTTCCTTTTCCATGCACCTACTTCCATCTCTTGCTATGAAATCTGGAGGTTTGACTTTTGATTTGTTGCTCTGCACTCTTTTTTCAGCTGAACCAACTGAGCTGTGAGTCAGACTTTACGATATTATAGAATAAACCTGTTTTGGATTGCAGCCATTGGACAGGAGAAACTAGACACAACGGGGAATGTGCTCTCTGGAAATAAACCAAGCAGTCTGGAAAAAGCGAGAGCTATCCTAATTTGAGTGCAATCTTTGTACCAAACCTCAAGTCTTTTACGGATTCAGTGGTCTGCTTAATTATTCCCACTCTGACTTGATCTAAGGACCATCTCCTCCTCTGGAAGATTTGCTGGTGTTCATGAAAACCAGGCAGGAGTTTCCAAAGCCTGCATAGAGTTCTACTACCGTACTCCTCGGTCCCCATTGTCTTCTCTGTAATGAGACAATGAGACTTCTATGTCTGTGTTATGGGACAGGGTGGAAAGAGAGCCAAAAGTACAGTGTCTCATGCAGAGAGCCGTTATTAGACGCCAAGGGGAAAGCAGTCACCTAAATCATTTCTCAGACTTGCACTAATTTCAAAGAAACCTGCTCACTCATCTTCCAGCCATAAGCCAAAAGCTGTGCCAAAGCATCAGGCAGGTTTGAGAAGCAAGTGTGAGGGAGGGAAAATGGCCAAGGCTAGTTTGGGAACATGCACAATGATTGACTGGAAAAGTAAACAAGTCATAATTCCAACAATTTACATTTTATCAAAATTTCATGTGAGAATAAAAGATTAAGAATCAGCCAGAGTGCTCCATTACAATGCTGGCACTTAGCACAAAGCTAAATTTTGGAAATGGCAAATATGTCATCATTCCACATTCAATTCGAGGAATTAAATATTTTATGGATCTAAGAAAATGCTCTCATTCCTTCCATCTATGAACCATCTGTGGCAGATTTGTATTTACGGGGAGAGAGATGAGGAGTAGCACGCCATGACGTCACCAGCATTCCTTCATCAGCAGAAGAGGAATTAGAGAGAGAAATTAATCTCAGCATTGGCCAGATGAACAATCAGCTGAATATGTTTTTAAAGGTGCTACACCATACATTTCAGGTTTATGTGCATCTGTGTCACAAAAAAATTCAGCTAAAAACAGCGATGGCAGGATGTACACGAGCCATCTCTGTATATACCTGTTGCTTGCTAGGTACTTGGGGGCTTGATTATAGAAATTGCAATGTTTCCACTTGGCTGAGAAGATCAAGAATGACTATTAGAAAATTTTGAGTTAATAAACTGGACAAGTGACACAGAGACCCTTTACTGAGAGACATCCAGACTCCCCAGAGGAGGAACAAACAATAATATCTATAATACATAGTAGATATAACCACTTTCTCTAGAAAAAGAGAAGTAAAATATTCAAGGTGCAGACTGCATTTTATGTTACTATAAGATATATAGCATACAGAGAAAACACACAAGAAATTCATTTATTTTAAGAGAGATGGACACTTTTTACTATGATTTTAACTGGAAAAAAACATTGTTTCCCTGATACCAATTATGCTGCTTAGAAGAAAAAGAGTTTATGTAGCCATGAAAAACAAATGTTCAGGCTAATAACTTTTTTAATGCTACTTCAAATTCCTACTAAATGTAACTATAAAAAGCTTCCTTTTGTTGTTGATTCTAATGTTAAACAGCCATGTCAGGAGCCTTTGGGAGTTTATTTTATAACAATACTGAGGAAGAGGGAATCCTAGCTACAGAGGTATTTCCTGTGCCAGCTTCCATCCTAAAATTGCCACATTGCATAAATTAAAGTTTTAAAATAGGCCTGTTCACCAGTATAAAACAAAAACCCAACACCCCTGCAGAGTTCAGCTGTAAACTTGGTCTAGCTGATAATTTGATCTTTCAGAACAAAGCACACAGCAGATCCAGTCCGATATTCTAACCTTTCCACATAATGATTAGGAAAATATTACCAAGTGAAGAACTGTCAAATACACAGATATGAGTCACCACACTGTGACCTTTTTATGAATGTGACAGAAAGTATTTCACATTCCAATACCTACTTTGGCACTCAGCTATGGACAATCTAATGTAAAACTTGTTGGTATTTGCCACTTGCAGTGATATCCCACAACTGGTAGACCTGAGACAGGAGGGCAACTTGGCATGTACAACACCCTAGGCTCAAATCTAGTGTCAGGTCATGGAATATCTTCCGTCATAGGCCAAGCTAGAAACACATCCAGTAATTTCCACTGGTTTGATATAAACAACATAAATCACCTAGATCTAATTCAGAATGAATACCAATACAATAGCAGAAAAACAGCAAACTGAATACAAGCTGTACCTTTGTGACAGGCAGTTCCTTGGATTTAGACTCAAAGAGATGCTCCAGTTTGGAAGTGTCCACCTTAATGGGTTCCAGTTTCGACCACAGGAATTCTCTGCAGCGTTTGTTGTTTTTACACTGCCACTCAAATGGCCGTACCTCATTCCAAAACAGACGGATGGTTTTCTTCTTCTTTATAAATGCTGGCTGACCCCTAGAAACCTGGGGTGACCCTAAACCCTGAGGAGTGCTGAACAGTGGAGGAGGAGCCAATAAATTAGCAGAGGGTGGAGGTGGAGGCGGACATCCAAACAAGGGGGGAGGCGGTGGAGGAGGCAAACCCAGAAAAGAAGGTGGAGGTGGAGGAGGGGGAACAAGGGAGTCCCCAGGACCCATATCCATGTCCAACACATCTACATCATCCTCCTCCCCCAAGTCTGTAAAATCCATGTCTTTGATTTTAAGTTCTCGAGGATTAGCCATGAGCTGATCCCAGATGTAATCAGATTCCTTCTTTGTCTGTGCTGGTGTTTTCTCGGGGACCTGTTCACTGATTTCATCTTCAGGCACTGCTGTCCCTTTAGCCAGATCACCACTGTTAAATTTTTCTGCAAAGGCTTTCACACTGCCTTGGTTGTCCAGATTTCCAATCTCCATCTTTTTGACACTTTCATCTTTGCCCTGCTTTGTGGCCTGAAGAATAGAGATCCTGCTGGCTAGGCTAGTGAGTGACTCCTCGCTTTCCTCCGTCTCCTTCTTTTCCTCCTTCGCCTCCAGCTCCTTCTCCTCTTCATCTTTGGGCTTTTTGTTATGCGCATACAACATGTCCAGCATAAACCGCTTGTTGTTGAGGATGTTGCTGCACTGTTCATTCACACCAGCATCCTGAATGGTCTGTGACCATGGACCTGCAATCACACACACAGAGATGGGAAGTCAAGGGAAGGAAGTCAGAGCACCAAGAACACTCTTCAACCCCCCCAGAAAAACCATTTGGAGGATGCATGTACAACTAGTCTGAAACTGGGTAAGCAGTTACTGTCAAAATTCTGAAATAAGATACAGCACTGATACATGGCCTGATCTTGATGGGTTGGGAATAATTCTCAAAAATGGAAGGGGAGTAAAGAATAATAGGTAGCTTGGGAGGGACTATGTAACTTTCAGGATTTGAATGTTCAGGTTTCTCCTGAAATCTGTCAAGTTTCACTTTGTGCTTACTGCCTCAGCTCATTTTATACAGTGCACAAATTCTCATAACCTTTAGTATTCCAGAATGGGGCTTAAATATCATGATAATGACACAAAATAGGTTATCATACTCTCCACCTGGCCACATACTGGAACAACCTCAGGAAAATTTCCATATGAAAGAGATCTTTCTTGCCTGATGTCAAGGTCAACATGCAGCTGTTTACTTCTCCTCCTACCACCCTGCTGGCTAGGGAAGGGCAGTTTTCAGACCCGGCCATTCCTCAGAACCCCCTGGTGGGGTACCTGGGCCATCTTCACAACACAGACTATTGGAATTCCAAAGCAGGCTGCATACCCAAGGTACAGCTCTCAGGGCAACTCAGTGAGTGTAAGTATAAGGAAGATTTTTAAAGTTGTTTATAATATGAGAACCTTTATAAAATATTTTTGAACATACTGCTCAATAACCACTATTACCCTCCCTGTTATATGACAATGTTGAAAGACTATTGGCCTTCCCACATCACAGTCATTTAACATGTCACTGTAATGAAGCTTCATCTTTCTGACTACTGCTTTTCTCACCAATAATATGCAAAATACCATGTTTGAGACAGCACCATAAATAACAAATTATAGTGGTCAAACTGTAAAAATATATGATGTAAGCGTCTCTGTGACTCCATTTCCCTGAATTTAATACTGCTAACCAATGTGGATAATGTGTCTAAAAATTATGGTGCTCCTTTTTCCAGTGGGCACCAAATAAAGTGATTAAACATGCAACAATGATAATTCTTCACACTTACTGTATTTCCTGTATGGAATTCCTTCTGTTCCCCATAGTCCTTACACATTTTATTAATACATTTTTCATAAACTCTGCTTCTTTTATTTCATCATTTTACTTTGATCGCTAGCCTGCCTTTTTTGGGAGGTCCTTGTGGTTAAAGATCTTCTTTTATACCTGTTGGTTGCCCTTTTTCTTAAACTCCCATTTTATCTTTGTTTCTTCACTTACGCTCCCACCTTTTTCAGTACTTTATAGTTTTAAATATCTTTTACGGCTTCCTTTGTCAATGGAGCTGCTTTCTTACCACAACATCTAGTCCCGTGCTCTGAGAAGGTATCCTCTTGGTGAGATCTACATTCAGAGCCCCAGAACTCCCTGCCTCCCCTCCCTTAAAACAACAGTGCATTAAAATGTAGGGCCCTGAAGCACAAAGCATATGGACAGCAGCGACTCCTGCCTCTCTTTAGATCAAGCTCTAAACCATGTTTTAAAATCAGTCCAGAGGTTTAACCCCAGACAAAAGAAAGATTTTTTTCAGCAATGGATACAACCTACTTTTCTGCAGGCAGCTTGACTTCTTCCATGATCTGCTCATTTTTCCTCAGACTTAATCCATGGGATTGCTTTCTTACCAATACTTGTCACCTGAGGCAGTCTCTTAGATTTCTCTCAGAGGTAGTTTCACTAGACAATGTCACTAGACAACTCCTTCCCCACACCATCTATTTTACCCAGCTGTGCCCTCACAGAGGATTTCCCCCTATTCCAAGCCTTTCTTTCAAAGATGTTCAAGATGGCTCCCAGGATCCATCCCACAAACCCCACATGATGTACCCGCTCTCAGTTTCACCAGATGAAATCCTCCAGTGTTTAATCCCTTTGCAAAACTGCTCATCGGAATTTCCTTAGACACAGTCCCTAATTTGGGTTCCCCAAGTCTGCCTCCAATTGTCCAAGCTGATCAAAGATCACTGCTATGAAGACTCTTGCTACCTTGGTGGCTGATTCTGCCCTCCTCTCCACAGGTAAAGCTTTGAAATACCATTGGAGAAACAAGACTTGTTGGAAGCCAAATTTGGCAGGATGGCTAATGAAGAAGCCTGCACCAAGGGCTTTGTCCTCAATGCACCTGGGCGGAACCTCATAAATGGCAGAATGCACGATGGGAATCTCAGAACTGCTGGAGAAAGTGCTCTTGTTTGCTTTCCAAAACTCCTCAGCTACTAGAGAGCAAACAATTCACTACATGAGACCTCCTACACAGCACTACCGAATAAATCTTTGGTCTACTGGTAGTGTAGGACAATTTTAAGATGTTGATTTTAATAAGAGTACATTTCTTAGCTTTTAACAAAAGTACATGGGGACTTTAAATTGGAGTGGTAACAGGTCGGTAACAGACAAGATAAGGAGAAAAAACCTGCAACTGGTCTCCTTTATTTGCATTTGGACTATATTGGACTATGCCACAGTGTAACAACATCCTTCATCTGTGATACCTCCCCTGCCTTTCCTACACATATATCCATCTACATTCTTTATGAGTACAACAGCATTCTAAGTAACTCAATCTTGGTGCTGACTGAAAAGAAATTAGCTCTTAAATTTAGGATATAATTCATGTAATGCTTCCTAGAAAAAGAAGTGACAGATTTAAACTTGAACAGTTCAATCTGACAGTCTGTGTCTGAGGTAATCGCTGGGATTCAGAGGCACCCCTCTTCTTTCAGGACAGAGCAGGACTATTTCACACTGTGAAGCACATCTTGTTTTCTTATCTAGAATTTAGAAAATGTAGGACAATGCATTCCATGGCTCAGAGCAAAGAAAACGTGGGAATCCAATGCCCTAATTACATTACATTCCTTTACCTCACTATAAAAAAGGGAAAAGAGTAATCAACAAAGTCGAAGTCTGCCTTTTATTCCCTCCCTGCCTGGGTGGCATGATGAACTCTGGTTATCATTATCTCTCTGGGCAGAAACTTGGTACTTAACGTGTTTCCCAGGCCGGGCCTTTGCAGGCTGGTACCTGGTGGCGTATTTGACCAGAATCCCTCAGCACCACAAAACTGGTCTTTTCCAGACAAGGTGTACTTCATGTGCCTCCTCCACATGAGCTAAAGATGGCCACAGCCCAGACCTATCTTCAGTAGCTCCTATGTATCTCTATCTGCTGTCTGAAGCCTGACCAAGACAGAAGAACTGAAGGGAAGGAACAAACATCTCAGCCCTCACTGCTCTTCCTTTTCTACTAAAAAGATGAGAAAAGGTATCTGGAACTTCATGACAAATCATGTCAGCACAGCCCCTTGTCTCACTGACTTATGTACAGAAAACCCAAATAAATGCTCCAGGAGTTAGAGATGCAAGTCTCTGCAACATGGTAATTCAATAGTTAATATTTTAATCTTAGGGGAAGAAAATAATCTCAAATCAAATGAAACTTCATTTCATCAAGGCCCTACTGTCCCTCAAACATAGAAACCCCAATAAAGTCTGGATGTCCAAGCAGAGAGTAGACAAGACTTGGCCATGGTGAAGAAAGTCTTAGATAGGTGCAAAGGGTTTGTTAGCTAATTAACACAATATCAGAGCTGCTAATTGAACATTCTTTTTCCACCAGAAACCCTTCATTATTGAAAAAGCTTCACTTTACCAGTTTCATTGTCACTGGTTAACTTGTCCTCTCTCTCTTCCCTCTCTAAAGTGCTGCTTGCTGAGGATATACTGGATGCAGAACAGTTGTCTTTTTCATTCACTTCCTCATTCTGCCTCTCTTTTTCACTGAGTATTGCACTTTCTTCTGGCTCTCTCTCTGGTCCTTGCTCCACCTCACTCTCTGGTCCCACCTCTGTAGCCTCTATTTCCTTGGGTGTCTCCGCTCCCTGCTTGGCCTCAGCCTCAGCCTCCTGCTCTGGTTCTGGTTCTGTCTCTGTCTCTGGTTCGGGTTCACTGGCACTCACTGGTGGAGAGAACAATGGGAGAAAGAGATTCACTTAACAACGGAGCCATCTCAGGTTCACCTCTCTAAACGAGAGCGATGTGAGCGTTGTACAAGTGCCTTATGGAAAGAAAATAAAACGCAAGTCCACGGCATGCTTAGGAACATCGGGAGCAACAGACTGATGGATGTTGTGCGACGACAGCATTGCACATGAGAATGGCCTGGCAAGCCCCCTCACTCGCTGTCTGGAGCCAGCCCACTATTTTTATACATACTTCCACAGCTGCAGTGTTGGACTCGCACAAGGATTTGAACAAACCAGCAGAAAATGGGCATCTCACCTGAGCATTGACAACTCAGTGCCTAGACAGAGCCAGGAAAGAAGAGATTTAAAGAAAAAAAAAACAAAACCAAAAGGAGGGTGATTGTGGCTTTTGGTTGAATTTTCTTTGGGTTCTGGAAGAATTCTTTTTTCACCTGATGACGAACACTTCAACGAAAAAAATACAAATATTAGTTTTAATAACACAGTTGAATGGCACAGTCTGGAAATGGCACTGTCACACATTTGGCTGACAAAAACCATATGTTGTTTCATGCACATTTACTTCAGAATAGCCACATCAAAACTGAGCAAAGTTTCCAACTGCTTGGCCTATGGCACATATTCGTTTCCAATTGGTTGGCATATGGCATACAATGAGCTTTTTTATCAGTTGGCACACAGCAAATACTGTTGATAGTACACTTTGTTTCTTCTTCCCTGCTTTCCCAGTGAAATGAATTCATTCACCTTTAGGGTTTTTAGCTGTAACAGCAGACTTTCACATGCAAATACTCTCTGCATGCTGCAAAGAAACTGAAGAGCATCCACACATGTTCACATCAAGCAGCTCACAATTCTCTGAAACCTGAAATGGCCATGCAAAGAGTGGTAAAAATGGGCATGCATGTTAGCTCTGCATACTTCCCAAATTCCCTCTGTACTAAATCTTGTGTTGGGTGGCTGAACTGTAATGACCAAGTCATGTTTGTTTTGTCCCTCTGTTAACTATTTTTCACTACAATATTGCAAAAGAGTCTTCCGGACTTCACATTGTCTTTGGATTACATGAAATACAATGGGATTTTCTTCAGGAACTACATGAACCTTTGAAGGAAAAAAAAAAGTATCACACTGAAATACTGGAATGCAATCCAAATACTTCAGTCCTCTACTGAGCAGGTAAGTAGATTTATCCTAAGTAAATATAAGCCAAAATAACAAAGATCATATTCTTCTCCATTGAGAGCACCTGAAAGTTTAATACTAGATATGCAGGCACCTCTGCACGTGCCTCATTTCTCTAAATGTACCTTACCTATGACTGTATCCTGGACACTGCCTAGGAGAGAATCAAAATTACAGAGGACTGTCAAGAAGTTAGCAGATACTACAAATCCCAGTGATGTGTTTCTCACCACAGCTGTCAGTGTGTAGGGTATAGCATGGGAACATTTTGAAGTCAAGCCAAGATTTGAATATAACTGAGATGGAAGCTTAGGAATTCTTCAGGAGTTCCTGGAACTAATGTGGTACTTTAGCATGAAAGATTCTCAGCTTGCCATGGTGCAATGGTCCATATATACAGATGTCACTAATTCATCCATGAATAATCATAATGGCATATGAATTTTAGATACTTCTCTCTAAAAAAAAAGCTATCACGAATTAACCAAAAAGGTCAACTCCAACAGATCAGAGGGAGAAAGAAGCTGATTAAAACACGGCCAGGACTCC
This sequence comes from Corvus brachyrhynchos, assembly GCF_000691975.1. Classification (NCBI taxonomy): domain Eukaryota; kingdom Metazoa; phylum Chordata; class Aves; order Passeriformes; family Corvidae; genus Corvus; species Corvus brachyrhynchos. The sequence goes on along the minus strand of NW_008239054.1, from coordinate 2,020,034 downwards.
TAATGCTTATTGTACCTTTGTCCTTATGAAGCTACATTGAAGATTCAATAGGAAAAAGTCAGGGGAGATTACAGGGAGATGTAAGAAATGCTTGAGAAAATGGAAAGTTCAAAAGAATTCCAGATACTCTTCTAACAAGAAATATTCCACACACACCAGAAATATGCAGCAAATTAGCAGAATCTAATACATAACAAAGAGTAAAGAGCAATATACTGACATAGGCTGCTCTTTTGAGTTCAAGGAATAACAAAATCTAAGTACTAGAAAAAAACAAGGATATGTTGACACTCATTTTGACAGCCTCTCTCTCTCTCCAGATATCATATCAAACAATCCACCTATAACCCAAATCACTTAAAAATAGTGAGCTAAGTCCAGCAGCACTTCCCTTAGGAAGCAATACAAAAATCAAATCTGCCAGGAAACACTATCAAGAGAACAAAGTCAGCAAGCTAGACATGTGTCCATCACTTGCATTTCCATCATGTAATCCACTGTGGTGATATTAATGAGAACTTCTGAAGATGTAAAAATTATGATTCTCAGTGAATTAATAGTGGCCTATTTGAAATGAGCTCAAACTTTCAGCCCCACATCTACTGGGTCCATTTTCATACCCAACAAAACACTACTCTAAGTGGCAACCCTACTGGTGGCAAGAGAAATAAATGACAGACCAGACTCTGTCCCCTGTCTTCAGACTTCTACTGGTGGAGAGTGCAAAGGCTCAGGAAAGCAAGCCTGTTCGTATCAAAAAGCATCAGCAGCTAAGAAGGCGTGCCTGAGATGTTAAGGAGCATGACACCTTTGTAAGCTGATCCCTTCTGAAAAGCAAGGCTAAGAACTTATAATACAGTAGAAGGATTTGGACATTTCCTTTAATACTCAACTATAAATGAACTTTGAAGCAGACACAAGATGTTGTATCCTGTTGATAAGAACTCAACCCTCCAGTCCTATAAGCCCTCAGAGAGAACAAACATCCCTCTGGGCCCACATCTAATCCCCTGTCAGGCTAACAGATTAGCCAACCACATCCTCATATATTTTCTCTGCTTTCCACTTGGAGGTGTGAGATACACATGCTGAGTGTCTCTTGTGGATGCATACAGTAAGTCTGAAAATGTCTATGTCTGCCCAAGACCTCTTGTTTCAATTGCTCAGGCATCGCCTTAAGTCTTGGCTGTTATCTCCCTTCAGCTCCTCCAGCACAGGATTCCTCTTCCTCTGAATTCTGCCGGGACTCCCTATCTCTCCCCACTCTCACTCCAGTCTTTTCCTCCCACTCCTTGTGATGGTAAGAACAGGTGCAGAGTGAACTGGCTCTTTCTTCATGCAGTCAGAAACAACCCTTTTTTGTCCCCCCACCCCAGTTCCTCCTCTGACTTTCTGTGTCATGGTTCCTTTGGATTTACAACTGAGGCTGCACTGGGCTCATTGCACGCTCAGGCTCTGGTGCTTCCCCATCTGCTGAGATGCTGTCATCAGTCATACTCTGGGCAGTATTTGAACCCTGCTCAACTACCAGTATGTTCAGAAGGTCTCCTACTATCCACAGTGTGCACCTGGGTTGGCCTGCTTGCTTCCTCACGTGCTAAAAAAGCTGCTTCTTTCAGAGAAGGGTTCACCTGCAATTCCTTTGTAGATTGACTTCAGAGATGTCTCAGTTATTGTTGCTCCTCCTTTACTGCATACTTGCACTTCACAAAATATTCTCCAATGAAATTACAAAAGAGTAAGTAGCTGCTCTGAAAAAAGAAATTAAGTTCCTTTTTGCAGTTATGGGACTGCCTTCATTTCCTCTGAATGCCATAACACAAGTTTTACAAGAGTAAGTCCTACAAGACTTGATTACTTCAGTGGAACCAATTGTTTTATATGAGAAAACACTTCAGCTCAATAAGTCCAGATTTTTATATTGGGCAATGATACTGGCACACTTCACAGTGTAAAACAAAGTTCCACAGACAGAATCTGTTTCCTTCTTAATACCAGTAGACACTGGATGGCCACAGGATATTTCAGCACAAAAGAAATAAAACAAATCTGGCTTCAAAAATCCCTTATTGTTTTGCTAGTAGATGAACACTCTTTACCCTTGACCTCAGGTTCTGAATTCTGCAGATGAATATCACACATGTGTTAACACCGTTCTTGCAGAGTCTTTAGAGCATCCTATGCACAGAACCAAGGAACTGTTTTCCTTCTGCTGTTTCA
>NW_008239054.1:2000713-2017789 GCF_000691975.1 Corvus brachyrhynchos | reverse complement strand
TCCTGCTTGGGAAGATGGTGAACCCCAAGTTAAAAGCAACTGCTTGGGGTGCAAGTAATCTGAGTTCTGCCCATGTCTCTGCTTCAGCTTTTCTACAACTCGCTTAAGCAAGTTAATGCTTCATTTTCTCTACCTATTAAGTGGGATTCATAACCCTTCCTAAGAACAGTAAAATTGAGATTTTAATTCGTTATGGAGCATAAGGAAGTCAGGTAATAGTACAGAGACCATGGCACAGTGTCTATTAAGCCTGTCCCCTGTTGGCAGATATCGAATGATATGGGCTTCCAGATGGTGTATCCTACCCACATGCTCATGACTTCCTATGACCTTTCCAATGCTTTTGGTAGGTCTGAAAAAGCAGCCATTCCCCATGCACAGATCCCACTGAAGTATGCAGATTTCAGGTCCCTGCTCAGGTTCTGTCCTGGCCATCTGCCTGCAGCTGCCTTTGGCCGGAAGCCTACCCTACCCCATCCATATATTCTCTCCTTGTGGTCCATCTGCCAGGCTTCCAGGTGCTGCCCTCCAATGCCTACTATATTGCCAGGAGTTTTAGTAGAGATGTCCTGTCTATCCACATGTTGATGGCTTTGCCATATTCTGGCTGTCTGAAGCTGCCCTGTACACCTGCTCTAAATGTGTTCTCCAAATGGATTGTGCTGCTCCATTTCATGCTGCAATTTTTTTTAATGCTTCCAGGAGAAATATGTTAAAATAATCATCACAAGGGATACTTGCTCCCTACCCAGCTCTGAAATCCTAATGGTGGAAACATCCAGCTTATTTGCTCTAAAAGCAATATAGCATCAAATAAAATGGGCGTTTGGATGTTTCTGACTATCAATATTGGAGGAAGATATCTGTGGTTTCTAAGTTCAAATGATTCTACTGAGACTCTTAAGGTTCCAAACAAGAAAACTGGGGAATATAATTGGGAAAATATATAAAACTAAATAAAATAAACTTCACCTACTTAGTACAGTGAGGACAAACGTATGCAACATTCAGTATTTGTAATGTTTTTCTCAAATTGCCTTGCTTTATAGCATGCTACCAGCCATAACACTCCATAAAACCAAGCAGTGCAAGTTACAAATGCATTAATCACCAATAGCATGTAGCAGGAAATCAAATAAAATAAAAATGAGTGATGGCGATAATTTGCCCTCAACATGCATTCTAGCTCCCAGTGTTAATGCAACATCATGTGGTGCAAATATAAATCTGTATGGCGTGTGTTGTTTTGTGGACTGAAGGAGAGGTACATGATGCAAGTGGCAGAATCTCACACACACACACACACAGAAAAAGCATTGCTCTGTACACACCAATAAATTATATGACAGCAAACCAACCGTGCAAACACTGGTTATACTTTCCTTTTTACTAATTGTCTGTGGTCTCTTTTAAGTCCTTTATGACTTGTGCTACAATTTTAAGAGTTTTTCTTGGTATTAAAAATAATCAACACACTCCCCCTGCCTTCAGTTCAAGACCTTTTCTGTTTGTCACATTCAGCCTGTGCTCTACTGGAAGGTTATTATAATCTTGGCATTCATCTGTTGCATTTCTTTTGAGAATCCACATACGCAAAATCTGTTGGCAGGAACAGTTTGTCTACTTCTCATATATAAGGAACATGACACTAAAATTAAGACCCTCTATATTCTCTATTTTCTAATTATGCCATTTGAAGAGCAACAGACTGATAGGATAAATCATAGCAGCAATTAGCAGTGTATCCTATTATTGAACAGATTACATGATATCCAAATCAATGCAAAAGAATAGGAAATTCAGGAAGACAGGATGGAACAATGCAAGACCCTTTACTTCGGCATCTCATAGATTATATTCTTGCAGTCACGCATCAAAAATCACCACTATCCCAAGAGAAATAAACAATGCTGTGAGAAACCAGCATTGTTTCCCCTGCCCTCCTTTTCACTTACCTTCTGAGGGCTGAGGAGTTCCAGAAGGGATGGAAGGGGTCTTCAGCTCTTCCTGGGACTCTATGGATGCTGGGCTGACACACTTGGGTACAGGTGAGGATGGAGCTGAAGGAGATCTCAGGTTCAAGGACAGCTCACTTCTGCCTCGGCTCACACTCCGACTTTTCAGCTCCTTCTCATACTCCTCTGCTGCCAACTTCTCCAAGTATTTGTATCTGAAAGTTAAATTCCAGAGGGTTTCCGTAAAGAAGAAGAAGCCTGTGGCTGATGCTTGTTTATGGATGAAACACCTGCAGAGAATGAGCTGATTTCCTGACACAAGAGGTACAGCACTGAACTGCCTGCTTGCCCAATCTGCCAAAAAGTGCACACCAAAGCAAAGACTACTGCCCTGAAAAATGTTAAATTGCGCATTACAATACAAAAGCAAAAACCAGCAGAGTTAAAGAACCTTTAGATGGAGTATTTTGTCTGCACAGTCCTTCTCCTTTTGGAAGCATTTGTCTGTCCTCCTTTTCACCCTCCTCCTCCTCTTCCTCCTCCTCTCAGCCCTCCCTCTCCCAAAACTAAAACGGGAGAGAAAAAAAAAAAAATAAAAAGAAGAAAAAAAACCCCTCCAAACCCAGAGCCCCTCAATACTGATGCAAATTGCCAAAATCTGAGACTTGCTGTAAGGAGAGGAAAATGCAGCAGACAAAACCAGATATCCCTGAAAATAATACCAATAATAAACGTTTGGATTAACTATCTAAAGACTCTGAACCTGCTTCTATTTGCTCTGAGAGCAATGCACTGGAATTCACTTTGTTCTCTCCAGAGCCTACAATGGAAAGTTTCTTTTTTTTATTCTGAAAAATTTCTCTGCCGGACTCAGACATCCAATAGCTTGTACCTGACGTCACATGTAGTTTATTCATCAAAGTCACTTTAAAAGAACAAAGATACATCTGTTTTGCATTTTAGGCAGGCAGAACTCACTAACTGTTTATTAAGACCAGCTACCAATCATATTCTTCATAGTATGCTTTATACATTTCGACCAAAATAACTTTTAAATATGTGCTTGTTCCAGATGTCTGCTAATTTTATCCACCATTATTTGCTAAGGAATAAATTCCTGAGTACCACTGGATCAGGCTTTAGACTGTTTGCCTTATCCACAAGTGAGCTATTAGACAGGTTAATCAAGACTACTGCTTATGTCCCTGAAACACTCTGGTCATTCCCTATAACACACTGCTGTAAACACTTCATAACAGTGAACACCTCTCCTCCCCCCTTCTGCATCACTGACAGCCAAAATTAGTGTACGATGGTGCACTATAAGCAGGCAGGGTAAAGAAGTCAGCCATATGTGGTAACAAACATGCTTAGTACATATGGTAGCCACACGCATGCACATTTGCAAACATCCATATAGAGCACAGAAATGTGTCTTTGAAGAGCAGTCCTTGTGTTTTCAGAGGCAATTTGCCTTATTGCAGACAGCAATAATGAAGAACAAATTAGTTTTCTTTTATTCCTCCAGAGGTATGCACAGGCTTTGAACAAATTCTGCAAGAGAAAGAACCCCTACAGACTCTGGATGAAAATATAACAAGCTGCATACTTGCATGGTTATAAAATAGGAACTGTTTACAGTTCTAACATGAAGCCAATTCTCGGGACTGAATCTTGCCTTTTCAATAGAGGAGAAAGCCTTTCTCTGGCATCAGCATGATGTTTGGTACAGTTCATGAAGCCACTCTTTCTTTGAACATTGGTCACTTACGTACAGTGCCTTCCACCTCCTCACAAGCAGAGCAGATGGGACTCCAGACTCATAAAGAGCCATTCAAACTGATTATTTGGCACAAACAGGTACAACCCAGCTGGCTGCTGCCAAGGGGGTTTTGCAGTTTGCCAACAGACTACAACAAAGATCTGGATGGATCCTTCTATAATGGGGAGAGCTACATTGTTTTATTGTCCTCAGTTCTTTTTCAGGTGCTTTAACATTTTTGGTAGCTGTGTGCTGCGCCGCCAACCAGCAAAGCAGAGATTAACATTGCGAGGTGACTTTTCAAAATGTATCTGATTATTATACTGAAACAGAAAAAGGAACCAGAACAGCAACTCCAATGGCAACACATCAGCAGAACTAGTTATGAAATGGGAAGCTTAATAAATAGGTATAACTGAGAAACAAAAAACCATTCAAGAATCAGTTACTAATGCTTCACACTTGATAAATGACATTATTTAAGTTATTTTTTGTTTCTGACAAATATCTTCATAATGAATGAATGCCAGCAGTAGATAAGCAAGGTCTCGTGAAGACCAAAATCTGAAGGAGTTGAAAGGATGAGTTACCATACCTCCACTGCAGGATTGACACTGTACATGCTGCCATATTCTTTTAAATCATGGAAACCTGCAGACACTATCACACCTAGGTTGAGTCTTCTCTACAGACAATGAGCCAAAAGTCTGAGGCTATCCATTTGGTATTTCTCATGAACATAACACTGGACTTATCATCTTCAAGTAGATGAAAGTACCATGATGAGTTCTCTAGGTATCTGAGCAAAGCCCTGACGGCAACTTAAAATGTTAACGTATCAACAAAGTCATGGGGTGGAGACCATTTGAGCTGTAGCTCACACCAGAGAGGGCTTGGGAGCTCCCCTTTCCTGGGTTTATTCTTTAATTACCACTGGAAAACACCCAATCAAGCAAAGGGAAAAGGCCTCAAACCATAGAACAGCAAGAACTGACATGGAGGAAACATACAAATCTGTTTTTAGCTAGGATTTTAGGGATTTTGAGTATAGGATTTTCTTACAGTCTATGCATTCTCCTAAAACAAGTTAACATGCAACATCCTATAGGAAATAAAACTTCATTTGTGCAAAGGTGTTTGTTAAAAAAGTAGTTACAGAATTCCAATGTAATGGACTACTGGTGCAAGACTTCATTTGCAGAAGTTTTCTCCAGTATTTATGTGCTGTCAAAGCAAACATGTCTTTCCTCTTTATGAGTAGGAACTGATAGTTTAACATCTCAGCTCAAAAGAGCCCTAAGGATAAAAAAACATTCCTAAGAACAGTGAAATAGTCTCAGATTGCACAGCAGTGATGGTGAACGTTTCTCCAAAAATACTCCAGTTGGCATTTTCCCTTACAACTTGAAAGGTCTGAAGAACTCACTTCTAATTTGTTTCAAAACTTGCAGATGAGCATGCTCCCTGAAAAAGGTTTTACTCAGCTCAGATCAGTGTAGGATGCTTATGTGCTCAGATGCATTTCATTTTAGAAAATGCTTTAAACTATTTGTAATTGTTTTGACTGGAAGCACAATGGAAAGCCCATCCACCTTTTCTTACTCCTAGAGATGTTAAAATAATTTTTTAATATTAGCTACTTCAGCCACAATAGATAAAACTTCAGTCTGCAGAAACAAACTGTCTCCTGTAGGGTGATTTTGTAAAAAAACCCCACAAAAGCAACCAAAAAAAAACCCCAAGTAAAAACACAGCAACACAATGATTTCTGAGATGGCTGCTCTCTTATTATGATAATGTAATTCTAATTCTTGACAATCCAAAAGTATCTCCAGAGAGTAATCTCTAGAGGACCATAAAAGCAGAACTGAAGCACTCTGGATGATTTTTCATCTATTTGTACAGTAACTTGCATGTTTTCCAGGTAAAAACAAATGCTTCCTCCAGGATGCAATTACTAGAGGAGGTAGAGATGAAGCTACAGAAAGGCAAAAGTCTTTAGTTGAGTATTCCTTGAAAAATATGCTTTCATAAGCACATACCTCCCAGCCTAGCCCAGAGTTTCTAAACTATTTCATTGTATTAAAAAAAAAAAAAAAAAAAAAAGGAAAAAAACCCCCCCAAACCCTCAGTCACTTTAAATATGCTATTTAAGTAAAAATAAAACAATGCCCCAATGATAAGCACTGCTAAGCTTTGTAATTTACTTGCTGATGTTTGGAGAGATCGGCAAAGAAAACTTGGCTCTGAAAGATAAAAATATGCTGAGAGTGGGTCAGAACCATTTCCATCAGCCTGTCACTGCAGTTTTGCAATGCTTGTGACCCTAATTTCCTTTATCCTCAGTTGCCTTTTCTACAGAAAACTTGGGACCCAGTGGGTGAAAAACACAGGCTTATTCAATTTATAACTCTACTAAATTTGGGTAAATTTCTGAGGCAAATGGGCTTATTTCCCACACAAATAGATAAAAGATCATCAATCATTCTTAAGTATTCTCACTGCTCTTCATTTATTGCTGTGCTTACAGCTGGACTTCATTCTGCTCTTTAACAACTTCTTTCTTATAGAAGTCTTTTGGAATAAAAGTGTTTTGTGCAAGCAGAGTTAAAAATGTGAACACACGGCAGCTCCACAGTAAAGAATATATGAAGTGCAAACAACCAGCAGGAAGGATGGATGCATGATATACAAACCTCTCTTCTCTTGCTTGTCTTAGTTCTTCTCTTTTGTCTAAATAATCACGGCTAAAAAGAGAATTACAGTAAATTGAAGCAGAAACCAGAAGGAAAAGGTAAGCAGTAGAAGTGTAAGAACAGTAGGAGAAACCAAGAGTGGTGTAAACAAACTGATCAGAGACAATGAAAGCTGTTGTTGACAAAAATTGTTTGTTTTTGCAAAAGTTGCTTAAAAATGTACACTTATCCATGCATACACCACCAAATAAAAGCCTGCAAAAACTGAAAAACCTGAAACATGCTATGAAACCTGGTGTCTGAAACAAGTTTCAGTGAACTGCACTTATCCATAGAGAGCAGGCACACGAGTGGATGTTAAACCATCCCTCATTTCCTCCATCTCAGAATGCCCCAAGACAGTGACGGCAGCCCCAGGCAGGACAGACTGAGGCAGTGAGCAAACCTATTGGCCTTCTTTCCAAGGAACCTTTCCTTAGTGAGTTTTGGTTGCCACAGCTGGAAACAGGACAGCAGACTAGCTTTACTGAGAAGGACAATTCTGCATTCCAAGAGGGTGTGTGCAGCATCATTAACAAGCTTTTACTTCCTTATTTTTCACCCCAAGTTTTAGACAGAAAACTCCTTTCATCTCAGGTGCCACTCCCACAGCTCCTCAAGTAAGCTGTACATTTAACTTTTGCCAAGTCAAGTTTGCTGGATGCTTGAGTACTATGATTTTGGACAGGCCTGCCACATCCACAAACATGGATGCAAATTTAACTCCGAGCACAGCAGAACCTAGTGAATGCCCAGCCTGTCTCAGTATCACAGCAAGATGGTTCCTTACGATGTATTTTTAATATTTAGTTGAACCTGGTAGACAAAACTGATGAGATCTTTATCTGCTAGATTCCTTCAGAGTAACCTGTGAGCACCAGAAAGATTTTCAGAACTACTCCTTTTATTAATAACCCCTATTTTTTCTCTTTATATTGTGTCATTAAATGAATTAATTATCATCTATTATAACAATATCTATCAAACCTCTGCTTGCAAGTGCTCTTCAAAAGTCCTTTAACAGGGAACACACATTACTGTTTCAGGCCATCTCCACAAGCTTTAAATTCTGAACTGGTTAGACTTTTACAATATTTTAAAAGTATTCTAGGAAATATTCAGCAGGCAAATTTTAACATTACTCTGTCCCCTCTGACAACTTTCACTCTTCCCTACATCTGAAGAATAACCACTTTATTTTAGGACATATTGTTCTAGCTATGCAATGGATACAACAGTCCTTCTACTGAGAAAAATGTTCATTCTGTAAAGCATTCCTTTAGTTAGCAATAGCCTGTGGAGCTTTGTAGCTCCTCTCCTAATCTTCCAGCTCTCCTATCCTCCAGCTCTTTCACAACTAGTGATGGTCTCCTTTAAATTATCCTCAATTTGTCAATAATGGTGCCAGAACCTAGTGCAATGTTCTTGAGGCAGAGTTGGAAAGAATGAGATAACAAATGAGTCATGATGGTAAATCCAGTACAGCTCACGAGTTTAAAGACTGAATTGCAAGTGCTATTTTTAATCAAAACTACATCTTCAGAGACTGGGTTTCTAGCCAGACTGATGATATGATAATGAAATCCCAGGAACTCTTATGAAACTGTCCATGACTGCTTGCTGTGACTTTTGGCCTCCTCCTGCCAGACTGTTTAATCAACTGTGGGATGTTGTCTGTCTGTGAAGTCTGGTGGCTTTGGAGACCCTCTGCTCAAACAAAAGTTATAACTTTTGGGTGATCACAAAACTCAAATCCAAAAGATGAAAACACTGGGCATTGAAAAATAATCTTAAATATATAACACAATCATGGCGTTTAGTTAATCAGTTTCTGACTCTGAAATAAAGGGATGAAAACGTGTATTTTGATTTTTTTTTTTCTGATTTTAAAAAACCTCTTTTAGTGACAGAACAACTACTGTAGCCAACCTCTACTAAAATGGGGAGATCTGTTATTCAAACAGGTCAATCTGCCAAATGCCCTGTTGGCTTTTTTGGTCTGGGAGTTTCCTTTCTGAAAGATCATGTTGGCTGTCCATGGCAGCCTGCTGCAGCTGGATGATACCACTTAGAGGGAGAGTTTTTGGAAGAGGCTGGAAGACTGCGACCTTATTGTTTCTGTTTCAGGAGAACTTGGGCAGCTGTTGGCTGCCAAAGATCCTATTATGGTGCTCTTCCACCTTCCCTCTGCCTCTCATTTCCTTCTAAACTAGCTATCTTCTGGAGCCAGGAGAATATCAATCGACCACTCGTAAGTTACTCCTCTTTCCAAATTCACAGAATCACAGCCTGTTTCCACTTCTTACTAAAGGGATGATTACAGTGAAAACAATCCTGCATACTAATAAACAAGCTAACATGAAACCCTGTGCCATCTTTTCCATAACTACCAATTCTAAGGCTACAAAACATTTATGTTACCATTCTTTAAGTTATTACATTATGTGTTCTAACTGCTAAATATATGCTTACTTCTCACTCTTGTTTATGAGGAAACCAATTGATTTCTTAGTGTACACTCTTCAGACTGTAGGCAAACAATTTCAGGCATAGATTCCATTTCTATCCTTGGCCCACTGCTGTCTTTGTTAATGTCTCTGCTGGGATTTCTAGGCATGGATTGAAGGGGATGAGGGGGCTTGGCTCTTACTACCCTCAGGCAGCACACCCTGGGATCCCACATCATACAACATTTTCTCAGATGTGAAAATGCAAAGTCCTACATTCAGCTATGATGTTTGTCTGACCAAGGTTTGAACAGTAATTTTGGTCATTGCTTTCTGTCAGTTGATTCCAGGAGCAAGAGACACGTGTTCAGAACAGCAGGAAAAAGTAGTTAAAAACCACTACCATACAGCAAGACATTTTTACTTTGCACAACTTAAAAGCAAAATGATGTTTCAGTGCTGTCCCTTCCCTCCCTTCTTGATACCTTTGTCCCACTGTTTCACCTTCAATCCCTGTGCCTCACTGAGATTATAGTTTGGTGAGTATATTAGCTAATAAAACCGAGCCTCTGTACATACCCAGGCACTATAAGTGACTGTCTTTAAAAGAAATTGCTTTTTTTTAAATGCCAAAATTCGTGATGTGTTTAATCTATCAGTTTTTACGATACTTAGATCAAGAAAAGTATTTAAAGAGACAAACTATTCATCAATTCAATTATTTTGCAGCTGAATGTATCAATGATTGACCAATCTATCACTCATTAAAGCAAGAGACCGAGAGCAAATTTGGGTCCTACTTGAATTTGTTTCTTTCTTCGCGTTCTATCCTTTGCAACCTTTCTTCTCTCTCCTGACGCCGTCTTTCTCTTTCTGCTGCCAAAGACTCCTGGTGCTGCCGAAAAGATGATGTAAGGAGACCACCCAAAGCTGGCCTGCAGAAAAGGAAGATCAGATTTCTCAGTGTCAGTTTTATTGATTATACTGGCAAAAAATGAGTAGCAATCATTCAGCAAGTAACATAATCCCAACCAGCAGAATGACATGGCAATATTTATGTATGGATCTTTCAAAGCATTGGCGAAGTGTCTTCCTGCTAAATTGATTATAGATTCTGTGATGAGCTGAAGAAAAACAATCAGGGTAGGCTTCTTAAATTGCCAGATTTCTGAAGCACAAATAAAGTATGTGTAAAAATTCTTCAGTCTATTTCAGCTGCAATATTATCTAAATATTTTTTTAAACTTTATAATCCTGTTAATGGAAAAGCTGAAGCCCGTAAAGGATTTTTGAAATTTTAAAGAAAAAAACTGTTACGCAATGATGTTAAAAACAGATGTGTCACAAACACCTGAGAATCCTCTATACAGAAACACAAAAATAAAGAAAGATGTCAGAAGTGCCCTACAGAATTCAGATGCTCTCTTAAGTATCGGGCATATTTTTCTTTTATACATTAATAAGTTAGGTTACCATGATTTCCCTGCTGCATGCGCTATAAGAACAAGATGAATCACATACTAGAACATATCAGTAAAACACACAGGGACAGGCTCCTTAAACCATTCTTGAAAACGATGAGAAATTACGGCCTCTACAGTAAAGACTTTTCAAATACATAAAGCTACATTTATATTCACTTATAGTTTATTGCTGACGTAGATTTTTTTTATTGGCTTTGCTGTAAGGAGTATTTTGTCCGGGACAGCGGTCCTCTTACATAACCTTCCCCCAACATGGTGGTATTGGTACCACCAACCTCTCACATGGCAACAGAGTGACCTCAGAGTAAACATGTCTTTCTTTCTGTCTCTTAGACAGGAAAAATCCATATTGTACAGGGTAGCTTTATACAGATGCACGCTAATTAAATTAGACTGATAAAATCAGAAAGACATAACTCATGTCGAGCGGTTTCTGTGCATTGTTGTAACATGAGTTTTGCAATGAAAGGATTAATGAGAGAAATAGATACTGCCTTTTGTGAAAAGAGACGAAACCCTGCCTGCCTAGAGGAAGGTTCCTTAACCAGTAATGCAAACCTGAATAAATTTCCCTTATTTTTAAGAACTCAGACCCTTTCCCTTATTTATTTACTTGCCTATGGCTGCACAGTGTAGGCATTTAGCATAATGGCACCAGATCACAAGTGAAAATAGGTGCAGAAGAAGACAAAAATATTAATGCAAACCTATCTTCCCGAGTGTCTATGTCTGTACAAGAAGGAACACCACAAAACATAGCCATTTCAGCCCCACTGGCAGCAGGGCAGCATGAATATAATGTCAATAATTTTGATAAATTGAATTTCAATATGTCATATCCCACCCACATAAACATTACATAAGATGGTATAAAACTTGATATTCTGTAAGCATCCCTGCTGGCACTCCTCCAAAGCTACAGTATCAATGCTGGATCACACTCAAAACCATAAAAATCTCTATTATGCTTCAGCACTAAGGAAAGGGGGAAAAAAATCCTCAAACCCTGACAGTCAAGTACGTGTGGTGAATTTTCCCTCAAGCATATTTTAAATTTATTTTAACTTTTGACCTCTTAGTGCATGTTGCAAGAGAAAGCTCTTAGCAGAAACAGTAGCACCACTGTACTAAAATTCAAAAGCTAGAGCTCCATCCCTGTGGTAGCATGAAAAACCATGGCTATATGGTTGGATGTAACATCAGAAATTACTCTTGGAAGGGGAAAAATGAACAGTGCCTCCATGTGAAGATACATGGAAATTAACTGGGAGAGATGGCAAAAGACGGTACCTATCAAGTCTGTGTTTTTATCTGTTTTGTGTATTCAGCTTGATGTCCCATCCTGCCCAGCTGCCATGAAGTCTGCAAACTCCATTTAGAGTCAAAGGAAGGTATGGCTTAAAAAAGACTGAAGGAAAATTAAGGGGAAGGATGGGGTGATGCTGAGAGACCAAAAGAGTGATTGTAGCTCTGCACATCATCTAGCAGGTTGGAAACCTTCAGCTCTGACTGAGCTTTTTGAGGCCCTACAATAAATGTACATTTTAATGCAAGGGATTACAAAGAAATCATGTGGAGATGTACAGCTTAGTCCTGCAGACAGGATTCTAAGCTAACCCTGGTAGTAAAATACCTCCACATAAAACACCTTGTTTGGAGGTTTGATCTAGCATAGTTTGGCTAGCATTGCTCACTGGCCTAAAATTTGCAGATGTATGAACAGCAGCCTCACAATCTAAATAGAAGATCCACAGCCATATGTCCAGACGAAAAGCCAGTGTTCAAAGAACTAAAAATGTTAGCTTGCCATCTCTTCAAAACTAATCAAATCAACAACAATTAGTCAAAACTTGGCACTTCTGTGTTTCTCACTGGTTATGAGTGCATACTTCAGCTGAACTACAAGCTGCACACACACACACCCCCGATTCAATTCCTTTGTCCCAAACACAGCCACATTGCCTCCAACAGTTTGTTGCATGAAATGGTCAAATCTAACAGTCCAAGCTGCCAGAAGGTTCTGTACATAGAGGTCATAATTAAACAGACAGGAACATGGTCAGCTGACTCCTTGTGTGACACTGACTTCTTAAAGCACAAATAGCCCAGGTTTGGGTCTTCAGTCACATTTAGAAAACAGCAGGCAGAGAACCAGCACTGCTATGGCTGAGTTAGTGCTCGCTTAGTGGTTACACCCCGTGGAGGCCGGCCCGCTCAACCACACACATCTGCCCTTGGTGGGGACCACACCTCACACCAAATGCCAACACCAGCTGCCTTATGAAGCCTCATAAACTCACAGCTTCACTGCTGCTATCAAACACTGTAGCTCAACTGGTGTTTGGGTGCACCAATACTCTTTTTAATGTGAACTGCAACTGAAAATGTGCAGATTTTAGTATTTAGTATTGGCAATTTTCTGTTCGTAATTTTCTACATGTGCATGAACTAAACCTGGGGTAAGCAGGTTACTTTCAGGGTATACAAACCTGTAAAGCAGCCAGAGGAAAAGCAAGCATTAAGAGGTATTCCTCAAAAATTCTAAACAATTTGAAAAGGGATTTGTCTATGTACAGTTTGTCTACAAAATCTGATTTTTGTTTCTGTATTTCCCTGGCAATAACACTTAAAGTAAATGTTCCCTTTCAGTGAACACATACTTGAATTGCAAATGGCAGCATGGCCGGCCAAACCAGCTGGTGGGAAGGCTTGGGCTGAGCTTTTGGATAACTTTGTTGCTTTGATGCTGTTTGAAGGGTGACAGTGCCTTCAGACCTCAGGAATTTTTAGGTCTTATTGCTGAAGGCTGCATTTTAAAAATGGATAAGCATGAAAAGGCTAAAAAACTTCTGGCATTGAATCAAAGGTGATAAGAGGTTTTAACAGAAAAGAGAATGTGAATACTCAATGAAAGCATAACAGAGTGATCACTCGCAAAATGGGGTTATAACTAATACATGCCAGCATTTTAGCACTGGTGTTATATGTTACCAGCTGGTAATATCAACCATTTGTGCAGTTCCACAAATACAATCCAGAAGGATGCTTACTCTTACTGCTTTTAGTCTTGTAGAGAATGCAAGGCTATTAAGAATGGACTGTTAATATAAAAAAATGTTAAGAAAAGCTTTCTTATGCCTGCTGTTAAAACCAATAAAAGCTAAACAAGCTATGTTATTACATTCTCATTCCAGAAAGAAAACACACAACAAGAAAGCATCTAGGTCTACGGATTTGTGAATAGAGCTCCTCACCACAGCATCAGGACACGGGGCCAAAGAGGTCATTAGTTACTTATCTTACTGGAAGAAGAGATGGGAAAAGGAAAGAATGGGGGGGGGAGGGGGAAAGAAGGCAAAAAATATACACAGAGCATAGGATATGAAGCTAAAATGTTGACTGAAGGCCAAAGCTCTCCTGAATAAAAATTCAGCTAGCCTGACCTACAGCATTTAACAAAGCAAAGAATTAGTAATCATTATTATAAACACAAACTCAGGCAGACACAAGATCTCTCACACTTTTTTGTAAGTTCTTGAAGTTTTCTGAAATTACTCCATCACGGACTACATACTGTGAAGAGGAATATGTGCCCTGAATTACTCTAATCTTGTTGCAAAATGAAGAAAATATTTCTGTCTTACACTAAGCGCTTTGTTGCAGCAAAACTGAAATTCTGAACTTCAAATGTTCTTCATTCACATAAGCTCTGAAATACTCTTTTGTGACTGCCTTTCCCTCTGTTTAGTTGACTTTTTAAAATTTGCTAAATAGAAATGGTTATCTATAGGAAGAACACAAAATTCCAATGTCTATTTTTAGGAGCTAAAAAAAATTAACAGATGACTTATGAGAGGAAATCCCTTTAGGTCATAAGGTTAATATTCAGGATTGTCTTTAGTACAACATGGGTCAAAGTCATTAATAACTTTAATAAGGAAGCAGTAATTATTTAATTTCGCAAAGTGCTCCTGTTCCAGCAGTCATGGGAATGCTACAGGGAGGGTACAACAGTCGGCAGCTCCTACTCAGGCCTTAAGTAACTCCAAATGTCTCTTGGCTTTAACAAAATAAATCCTCTTTCCAGCTTAGAAAGAGACAAAAGGGGAGACAAAGCTGCCAAGAGCCATATTGCTTTTCACAGTTAAAGAAACTCCCCGTGTGTTATGTCTCCCTATATGACACGGCAAATTCAAAAGCATGTTGATACAAGGCTTTGCAAACAGACTAAACATTACTTAAGGAATCTTTAGAAAACTTCTCTCAAAAATAAACAGAAAAATGAGAGATAAAACTACTGACTAATGCTTCCTTTAAGAAAGAAACTTGAGAATGGCCAAGAGAAGAACTGATTAATGTTAGCCTTTTAAGTGGCATGGGGGACTACCCAAATTAAAGCTACAGCAGGACGGAGCTGCACAGAGCCTGGGCAATGCACAAGGAATTTCAACATACATTCTCCTCTTCCAGCTGACCTGAGAGGGTGTGTTACACTGTACTGCTGTCTTCCTCCAACCTGCAACTTCTCATCCTCACGTGAGTTACAACTTGCCTGGAAGTGACTTGCAGAGCCCACATGTAGATCCAGGCTAAGGTGGGTGTGCCCCAAGGATCAGCACTGCACATGGCGTGTTCAGCCTGCAACACTGCAGTCTGAAACCATAACCAGTTCATGCTTCTGTTTAAACATATGCCTTAAGATGAAGTCCACAAAGCTGCAATCAAGAATATTGCTTACACAGTAGTTCAACAGGCAGCTAGGCCAGAGCAAGCCACCACTGCTTCCCAAACTGTAAATCATCAAGTAATTCCTAAGGTCATTTTTCCTCTTAAAATCTCAGCAATAAAGTTGAGGCTTTTGCCCTGGGCCACTATTATCATCTACCAAGCTATCCCTTCCTCATTATGTTAGTCAGAGTGAGAGATGTGCTTGGCATTTACCACAAGGAAAAAATCATGATGATCTCTAGTCTGAGAGCCCAGAAGTACACACAGAAAGAATAGAAAGCCAAGGAAAGAGGAGCTGTTCTTGGGAGAGCAGCAGCTTTTTAGGCTGTATAGCAGGTTCTGTTTCATAGGTTTCTGTTTTACCTTAGTGCTTAATAACTGGAGTAAGGGAACTGCAGAGTACAAATTAGTGATAAATGGCAAACAAAACAAAACAAAACAAAACAAAACAAAACAAAACGAACCTGCCAAGAAGTTTCCTCCAGCAGCATCTCCCTGGTGTTGTCAATTACTGAGACCTTTAATTCTAGTAAAAAATCTAACTGGAAAAGCTGTTCAGCATTCTCAAGCAGGTTTTTTTTTTTGTTTGTTTTGTTTTGCTTTAAAGAAACAGAAATTTGAAAGAAAGTACCAGATTTCCAGCAAATAACCATTTCAGGCACCTGGAAAGGGAATGAAACTCAAATGAAGAGTATTTGCAGATTTTTGCTGCACTTTATGCTTATGCTTCAGGTATGATGTTTAACTGTCAAAGGAGAAAAAAACATCTATTCATCTAGGCATGATAATCTCACTGCCTGTGACTATTTTAGAAACAAATGTGTGAAGGTACACTTCCTTTGAAAGATATAGAAGAACATGGAAATGAACACTCAACAGTCAAGGCCCTGCATCATGGGAGCCCAAGGTAACGTATTGCTGTAGATCACAAACTAAGTAAGATGGAAAACATATTAAAGAATGTGAAATATATTTCATATTTCTTAAGCCTATTTTCTAATGCTCTGGAAAAGCTGGAGATGCTTCAAATAGGAATAATCTGCGACACCATAGCAGGCCTTTACCAAGCTTGGAGAGTTGGAAGAACTTCTGAGGGACCAGCCAGAGGTGGAGACTAAGTTCACAGTGACAGGCCAAGAGCCTCAAGAAGTGGAGGTTTGCAAGCTGAACTTTCTGGCATTTGATTTAACAGATAGAGGCGAGACCATGAACTCTTGCTCCTTTGGCAAGCAGTGCCCCGAGAAGGCTTTCTGAGCTAGGCTAACTGTACTACTGTTTGACTGTCAGGCCCAGGGGGAACCATCTCCTGGCAAATGCATCAGGAGAAACCCACCCTGGCAAACACACCAGCAGGATATTTTTCTGGTAGTGGAATGAATTAAAGCTGGTGCTGAATTTAGGAGCTCTTGCCTAAAGTTACACTCCTTCACGATCTCCTCTAAGGATAGCCATGATCAACAATGCAAACACTTCACCACCAAAAGGACACTATGAAGGGGTGTGAAGCTTTGCCAGTAACAAGTCTGATGCCCAGCAGCAGACTCCAGGCTGCAGTTTCAATTTGAGTGACTGTCTTAGATTAATAGTCTGACAAGGCAGTCTGGATAGACAGAACTATCCTAGGTGTGAGCATAAGGCATGGAAATACAACACCTTCTGCCCCCAGGCAAGGGGCCAGCTCAGAGGGACAGAAAAATGCTTTTCTCCCTGATGTGTTTCAGTCATGCACTGCTCTTCCCCTTTGTTACTAAAATTTATGAGGTTATGAGAGTGATTTTGGTTTTTTTATTAACTGGATAGAAAGTGTTAATAGGTGAAGTTGTGAAGAGTGGGAGCAGTGTATTTATGGAGCAATGGACTCTCTGGCATTAGAAAATAGGCAGACTTGGTTATACTTCCTATGGATGAGGAGCAACTTTCACAAGCAGAGAGATACAAGAGGATTGACACACCCCTTCTCTCCCA
>NW_008239054.1:1981661-2000669 GCF_000691975.1 Corvus brachyrhynchos | reverse complement strand
AGAAGCATGGCTCTCCACAGGGGACCGAGGGAAATGAGAGAGAACAACAGCATTGCAAGAACTTGCCAAAAGGCTGCAGCTGTATTTAGAAACAGTAAAGTAAGCCTTTTCTTCTGCTGTACAATCAGAAATATATAGAAGATGTGAATTTCGAAGAACAAAATCCAGCTACTTTTGCACTGACTTATACTGCTCTTATGATTCCCTAATGATCTCAGGCAAAGAGGGTTTAAAAAGTATGAATGTCAAAATGTCAACCACACTGCTTCTTTCCACCTAAGTTGTAGTTCTTGTTTACATATGCAATATGCAGCCAAGGGTTTGAAAGGCCTGTCAGGGCAACTGAATGGAGCATGAATCATTGTGCTGGGCACTGCTCTAGGTGCTGCTTCTTCCTTCCTCCTCATTCTCCAAGGTCAGATAAATGGTACCAGAAACTGCATCTGAAGCTCTTCCCTGCATGATAAAAGACAGGAATCTTCTGTGAAGGCTTTGCATGTCTGCAGCATAAGCTGAAACCAGAAAACACACCTTGGAGCTAACCATAGATATGCATCTGCTTCTTATCAAGTGTCTTCCTCTCCACCCCCCCCATCCTTTAACTTTTTTTAGGTGTTTGAATCCGTGTAAATTTTTACCATCAGGAGGTAGGAAATAATGTTTACATAATCTAAGGCAAACACCATTCATAGAAGACTGTGAAAACTTCCACAGTATGTTCCATTTACTAATTAGTGCCAAGCATTGCGTCATGCACTACACGGCCTGCTCTCCAATAAGCAAATTCCATCCGTCAATCTCTACATGGGCATTTCTGCAATGCATCTCTTTCAGGACAATGAAAGAAAAGAAGGCTTCTGCTCTTCTTCAAAGCAGTTAGTTCTTTAGAGCTTGCAGAACTATACATCTGCAGTGGCAGCACTCTCAAAAAGAACAGGACAATGCAAAATGGCATCTGAACGTGTTAATTCTCTCTCAAGATATAACTGCATCTATTCTGCAGACAACATGCAGCTGTGGTGTATACACATTTTTCACACTTCTCATATACAAGAAGCATCAGGCTGTAACATCCCTCAAATGTAAAAATGCAGAAGCCCTGGTGAGTTCATGAACTACCACGAACAGAAAACTGCAAATTTAAACAGGAGTACAGAGATTTTTATCATGTGAGGTGTAAAGCAGCACACATAACCTGAAGGAAAGACAGAGATGTGACTCTGAGCACTGTGTTCAGTCACTTAGAACACGTAAGAGAGATCTGACAGGTGAAGGTAGAGCACTTTACAGTTTCACAGAAAAAAGAAAGATGAGGTGTGATGGCTGGAAGATGCTGCTAGAAAAACTGGCCTCAAAATATAAAATATTTTCCTAGCAGTGATGATAAATATTGGAATGTTTTCAGGAGAAATCATGCGCTGCCACTTGAAAACACGTGAGAGTAAGGGGTCTTTCATTTAGCTTCTGTGAGACCCATTATAGGTCACAACAGATGATTGCAGAGCTCCCCTCTGGCCTGAGTCTCCATGAATCTGCAAATTTTACAGCTTCATCCTGTGGGGCCAAGGCATTTTGGCTCCAAACCAGCAAGGCACTTACGCACACGCTGAAATGAAAGCTGGCTTTCTTTGCTGGAGCAGGGCCAGCGCCATCAGCCTCTTGCAGGACAAGCCCAACCATCTTTAGCCATCTCAGCGTTTGACCACTTTGGGGTTTCTTTGCTGAAGTAGCAATCAGAAGCTCACAAGAGCAGGGGCTTGGAAATCTTAAACTTCCCAAGCAGCAGGATACTGTTAACTCTTGCTTGTCCTGCATCTATTTTGCTGAGGTAGAAGGGGGTGAAAATGCTGGTGTAGAGTTTATTATTATGGTTGTACTCGGCAGTAATCTAATTGAGATCAGGAAAGACAAACCAAGGCAAGGTACTCCAGGAAGATGAGCAAATGAAAAACAATGCCTTTCTCCAAAGAGAAACTTAATGTAATTACTCACTTGAAAAAATGGGTTAAATCAATACCTCATGGCTAGAAATACATGTATGCTGGAAGAACCTAACTTGAACCATTCTGAGTAGCAGCCTGGAAAGGATGCAAGGCATGAGGAAGGTTCAAACATACATACATATACAAACAAAAACTCATACATATATAGAAATATGCCAAAGAGTCATTAACAAAAATTAACTGGAATACAGAAAAAGGATCCTGTAAAAAACCCTAAGTTCAGAAAACAGGGTGGGAGATGCAATTTTTATGAATTAGAGGCCAGTTTGGAAACAAACAATCCAAACCCCATCTGGCCTAATTGAGTATTATTTAATTAAGTTATGATATTAAATTATTGAATTAAATTAATTATAAACTTTTATCTTTCCTTCTTAAAGTCAGCATGACATCCTTTAAAGCTCTCAGTTACTCTCAGGTTGTAACAGATATTTAATTTCTAGTGGTGAAAAATCTCTTGCCAAGAACTTCTTTCATGTATCCATAACATTTTCCTATCTTTTTTCTTCCCCTAGTACTATACATAATTCAAGAGTATTTTGATTGTTCAAAATTTTTTTTTTTTTTTGCTCATTTGGGTTTTTATTCCCTTTTAATTTTTTTTAAAGCAAGCTGATAACTGGTAGGTTTAAGAGCTTGTTTTAGCTATAGCAAAAAATGTTTTGCTTTTGATGAAATACAATGAGATATATCATGTATTTTCAAGAAAGCACAAGATTATGGCCTAGGAAATTCTGAGCTAAGCATGTTTCCAAGATTTTGCAGTTGATTTAAGATGATAGATGTGAAAATAGATCTATCTGAATTTATTTTTAAAAACGGAAAGAAAGACAATGTGTTTTAATTCACCTTTTAATACTTAGAACAGCATATGTGCAAAGCAACTCTGCTTTATCCATTTAAGTGGAAGAAACAGAAGTGGGATGGAAATACACCCAGCCTTTAACACCAAGTCAGACAGAAAGGCTTGAGAATGAGTGGGAAATGGACACACTTAGATTTTTGTCCATTTTTTCCCCAACATTAGAAAATATCTGGCTAGAAGCTATTTCCAGTACTCATTCAGAACAGCTTACATTTATCTCCTTCATCCTGTCTGCAAAGGAACTGTTGTCAAAACACTGATTAATTTACAAACCTGTCAGATTTGGTCTCCTGAGGCGGTGACAGAGTTGTCCCATAACGAGTAGTGGGTGTTGTAGGGGCACTCACACCAGCGTAAGGTCGTGGAGAAGAGTAAGAGCTGCTGCCATAGCTATTGTATCTGAAGAAATGGGAAGAAAAGTAGGAGAAAGGGAGAGACAGGAAGAATTCGTCAGCAAACAGGCATGCAACAGTAAATCCTCTTGTTTACGGGGTGGTAGTGATCCCATGCCCCAGAACTTCTCAAACGTTCACCTTCTGAAAATGTTGCTCTATTTCCAAATATGCAACCAAGCATCTACTCTTAAGATCAGCCATGGCATGAATATACATGAAGAAAACAGTGAGCTATGGGTAAGGAAAATAATAAGAGATTTGAATGGTCCTCTCAAATGACAACTCAGAACAGGAATACTTGAATTACTCATCAGTTACTCAAAATTATTAGCTGTTTTGGGAGCTGATATCCAGCCATTAGGAAAGGGATCAAAGCAGCCCAAGACAGCAATATTCGTATCTAGTAAAATTAAGGAAAGTGGCAGCGCTCCTGAGACATGATCTGAACATGGACATCCATGACTTGCAAATGCTTGCATTTTAAATGGAAAGCAACCACATTCTTTTCAATTAAAGCTGGCAGTATTTTCTTTCCCCTCCCCCAACATAAGTAATAGCTTATGTGCCATTTCTTACAATGTCTGTAAAAAATCATCACCATGGTTAAAAAGACATGTCTCCGGAAGCATGGCTTTAGAAATTTCTATCAGCCCTTCTCTCCATTAAAAACCCCATAAACTTGCTTCGCTTCAATGTGAGCTTGCTGATCAAAGAGAAATTGTTTCCAGGACTCCTGGAACGGCCACATCCCCAGAGTCCCTTCTATCAATGTTTTCATCCTGGCCCCTGTGCTGAATAGAAAAGGCAGTTGTGTGGCTTTACTGTGCCTTTTAACCATAGTACTTAAACAGCATGTCAAGAAAAGATTCCTGATTTGGGAAAATGTTAATATTTCTCTAATATTGTTCACAGACAATGCCATTTTCCCACATGGAAAGCATATGGCGCTCTGAAGATCAGTACTCTGCGAGGCCAACTCATCCAAACGACAAAATTCATTTCAGGAAACAGAGCAATATCGTTTTCCTTATTGTAATTCTTAAGATAGAATATATCCTCCTTCACCATATCTTTTCTCCGTTGCTTCTTCCCTTGCACACATCAGCACTCAGTAATTTCACTCAGCAATTTTATTTGAAAAGGCTGGTTGGTTTCCTTCAGCTCCATTTAGCACACTCATCTAGCCATGCAAAATGTCAGTCAAAGTTTCAAGCTTCACTCCCTAGGGTTCAACAGCCTTGCTGCCTGCCAAGGCCCATGCTAAAATCAGAATAGATTTCAGCTGGGTGCTTTTACAATGGAAGGGATCGTGCTTTAGAGAACATGTCCCCTTGGACAACAATTCCAGGTTTATGCTTTAGAAAACACCCCTCTTCCCTCACCTATTTTTGAGACACCATACTGACTGTCCAGCAACAGGGGAATAATTTTGGAAGAAAATTCTAACATGCATGTTTCTGAGCTACAAAAGGAATTTTGCAGGAAATAATTGCTGTGCAGGCCTTCTTGCTCTAGAAGAAAAGTAACTAGAAACCGTAGACAGTAGCCCGCTGGAGGCTGTGTAACGGGACAGTGTGGAGCTTCCCTGGTAGCACAGACCCAGCACTAGCTGGGGCCTTCTCTCCAACAGCCTCAGCCCAGAAAATGTTCTGACTGCGCCTGTACTGAGTGAGCAATGAGAAAACTCCATTGTCCTGATAAGAACTCAGAGCTCATCTGGTATGTTCCTGACACAGAAACCTCCATTTCCATTTTGATCAACTGCAAGGAGACCTTCTTATCAACCATTACACGTGCTTTCCTTCTCCTCCGCCCCATGAAAAAGCTGACATAGCGCAGAACCCTTTTTCAGACCAAGGAATTTCAATTAGTCCAAAGATAACCATCATGAAAATGGAGGGAATGCACCTCCTATGTACTCAGACCTACAACTATTAAAAAAAAAAATCAAATTCAGAGGGACTAGTCTGGACACAACATCCCTACGTATCTAATTTAGAGGAACATTGAGATGCTGGAATAGGAGCAAGGCAAGACCAGAACACCAGGGTAAGTCTGTAGCCTGTACACAAAGTTTATCTTTCTAACCTTCCTTTGGTACTGGCTATTGCTTCCATTTTCCCTTCTTGTCTCATGTACCAGTGTAGATGCAATAGTCTTATCCAGGAGCATTCACCCTCAAGACATTTGCCTCTTTTATGGGCACATTACTGACTAAATTGTGCAAGCTTTGCCCTCCTCCTCCTCCTCCAAATAAACCCAGAAGAATCCCCACCCCCACACCACACTCTCAAACCTGTGTAGTAACCAGAAGCAGAAAAGATGGACAGAGGAAAAAAAAATCACTGCGGAAATACTAAATGTTGCAGGAACAGAAGGTATTTAGGAATCTACTCTCTAAAGTGTAACAGCAGCAGCAATGGGAGACCAATAAATGAGTGTGAGAGGTCTAAGGGAAAAATGCACCTATCAAGGAAAATGTAAATTTACAGGAATTCCAGTGTTCAAGTTGCAGGTAAAGGACAAATATGTGAACTAAGTCACTTGTCAACAACTGCTTGGATTTACAGGCTTTTCAGCAAAATGAAAAAGGGACAAAACACACCCACCTATTAGGAGAGAGATTGAAAATTAAAAGGATCAAAGGAATCAAAACATTTGGTTACATGCAGAAATTCAGAAGGACTCCTGGAGAGAGGAAGAAATAAATATGCATACAATATAAATGTACATTTTCAGCACCTAATTCAAAGAACACTGACAGCTGTGAGAGACAGAAAAAAAATCATCAACCTCTTTTCAAGGTGATTCTCTATCACTGTTTTTAGTGCTACTTACAGTCAATCTCTTTTAGCTGGAAACAGACAGACACAAAACAATATTTTTTTTTAAGTGGGTGGGAGAAATTAAAGACTAAGCAAAATGCATGAGGAACAAGTGAACTCAACAGACGTTGTGGAGATAAAACTGTCTATTCTGAGTGCTATGTTATCTTTATAGATCTCTTATTACAGGCATGAGCTGAAATTGTACATGAGGCAGACACGCACTGTAATCAAACAACAAATTTAGGATTTGGCAGTTCAGCCTTGAAGCCAGGACTTCACCCCTGAATTTCAAGTGCTGATCTGACCTCTCTTGGCCTTATAGCAGAAGAGCTCCATTAATTTTCATGAAATCACATCTGCAAATTACATTGTTGTAAATGAGAGCAAAACAGCGCTCCTTTCTGTGATCTCCCAAATCATGGGTTATTTATCCACTGCTCTATAAATAAGGCCAGGATACTTATTAACTACAGACATGGAAGAAGAGTAAGATCAAATGAGGTCAACAAAGGCAAGGGGGAAACATCAAATCAAAATACAGCCTTACAGGCCTAAAACTAGTACAGTATGTTCTGGAAATAATACAACACATAGAGTAACATTGTTACCACTGTAAAATTCTTGAAAGGTGTTATTAATTTATCTAAAAATTAATGTCAGCTATATAAAATCTACCTGTTTTCCCTCATCATTTCTGCTTCCTTCTCTTTCACAGATGCTGGAGACTCTTCAAAGTCATATGAGAAGAGGTGAAAAGGAGTATGTGGTACGTAAGGTAATTTCTCCACTGTTGGAGATGCCTTTGGAGTAATGGATGCTGAGGAATTTTGGGGAGAGCTCAGCAATGCTGTTGCAGGTGAAGATGGTGATGAAAGGACAGAATTATGATGAGAGACAGATGAGTCAGGCACAGAAGAGGAGTTGCTAGAAAAGCTCTTCGCTCTAGAGCAGGTGAGAGGCCTCTCAGCTGGAGAAATGGCACTGGAGACAGCTGAAGAGTCAGTACACTGTGAAAAGTTTTCCTTCACAGCCTCATGCACATCTGGAACCTCACTGCAGGGGGAAAAAATCATTAGAAAGGGAAGAGGAGAGAAAAATGGGACAAAGGGACATAATAGATAGTAACACTTGCAGGGAAAAAAAACCTAAGTAGAGTCAGACAAACAAAAACTTCCAAAATTTAGACAACCATCACGTATTTTTAAATAAAGAGAACTCACATCTTTGTATCCCAGTGGGATTCTTCTTGGGGTTGGAAATACTGGTGAAAGGAAGCAACTCATTCTAAAGCAAAAGAGGGGATTTAGCCTACAGGCTTCAGAACTAATTTTCATGAGCCTTTTCACAACTATTTTCGGAATAATTTTTGTGTAATTCAAGTTAAGTTGTAAACATCATCAGAGCAGTACAAAGCAGACTCAGCACACTGGAAAATGTTCCATGGAGCACAAGTGCTTCAAGATACAGTCTGCAGGACTAGGACTGCTTCTCCAAGTCCAGATATCTGACTCTCATCTGCCCTGGGAATCTGATCTTTTTACTAAAAATGTTCATCCAACAAAGATGAAAATAAAAAAAAGTACTCAATTAGCACTGTTCTGTCCAAATTCAGGTTTAGCATGATCTCAAAAGCAACACCTAACCAGGTATTTGTCTAGGTATAAAGACACTAGTTTCTGGTTTCTCTGAGTGTCAGCATTCCATGTTGGTGTTACACAGAGACCTGCAGAGTTCGCACCAAAGGAAACAGAAAACACATCTGCTTTGCTCTGCTGAAGGCAGATGTTGGTGAGTGACAGAAAGCACAAGGCAGGTGAAAAGCCATGGGATCTGCACTCCAAGGTGTCTGTTTTCACTAGTAACTCCAGCATAAACACTGTGCATGGGCTTTGGGCTGGATCACTTAGGAAGTGGCTGATTTCATTCTCCCAAGACCACTTCTGTAATCTCCCAACAGGCATGGAAGGCACGGCCCTCATCTGAGGACTGTGGGCTTGGCACAGCATATGCAACAAAAACACAATACATGTCACATATGTTGGGATCCTATGAAGTTAATCATCAGGTGTATACCAGGTAATTGTTTTCACAATGGAAAATCTGGAGACCTTCATCTATTGCACCTGCTGTGTTTGACAGGAGACACTGAAGCCAGGCCAGTCCCACTTGACAGCATCTAACATGAATAGCCTGGTTACAGATAATTTTTGTTATGCTACAGTGAGAGTGAAAGAAGGTACTTAGTAAAGTCATGGGAATATCACCCAGTTATCTTACAGTAATTATTATTGTAAAAGACCAATGACCTACAAACACATCACGCTCTTCACATGGCTCTTCCTCACTTTTTTTAGCAGTATTTTAGTACATTCATGAGATTTACCAAGAACTTGTGTCCTAGTTTTGAATTTCAAGAATCAGATTTGAGGAAATTATCACTTAATTTTGAAATTTCAGGCAGCCATTGGCAAGATTTGCAGACTGGAAGATAATAATAACAACAGTACAGTATTTTCTTTGGAACTCACACATTAAACAGTTTCCTTTCTTCCTTCTGTGCTGTATAGTGTCTGCATGAATGCGGTTTATGTAAAAAAAACCCAAAAAAACCCAATCTCATTTGCTGAGTTGCAAAGCCAAATAATTTAATCTAAATCAAATGGCTGTCTCGAACAAAGATGTATTTTCTTGCTTCCAATTTATTATGATCAAGTTGCCAAATGCCAAACATATATATATCTCAGAAATAAGTGGAAAATTTTACACATGAGTATTGATAGGTGATTTGCTGATATCTATATATATACAGGTGGGCAGACATTTATAAAATTTTATATTTATACACATATATATCAGTTTTGCCTCAAAGTAGTTCTTTGCTATTGAAACATGAACAAAACTTATAAGAAACCATAGGCAGCATTCAAAAAATGTCAATTTACTGCATAGCAACAGGTATTCCAAATAAGGTTGCAGGATGAAGATAGGGATGAAAACCTAAGAAACCAAGCAATATCCTCAGCATTGTAGTTTTTCATCATTGTCTTAACTAAGAAGTTAAACCAAACCATGCTTGGAAGTTATGCTTTCCACTACAGCTTTTAAGATTTGTGAGCATTACATAAAGGGAGTGAGTGCAGACAGTTCGTAGTGCACTGAACCTACAGAATTAAACATGTTTCCATCAGCATTGCCACCCACCAGCCCCCTCCCCAAGGTTTTTAAATGCAAAAGAATTTCCTTGGGGGGTGGCTTTAACAGGTGATCAAGGAATGTGAGTGAAAAGGTGGATGCTGTTGCACACTGTGCTGGTGAGTTCATGCCAGAGCCTGAAGAAAAGGTGGAGGGACAATGCTGAATCCTGGTACCTGGCTTTGACCTGCCTATTGGCCTCTTCCTCCCCCTCATCCTCAGTATTGGGCTCTGTGACTGGCTGTTCTTCTTCCTCCTCTTCATATTCGTCCTCTCTGAGGTCAGACCAAGGAAAAGAAGCATGCAGTGGGATGGAAAGAAAGAAGGTGGAAGAGAAAACAATATGAGTCCCCAGAAAAAGAAATGCAATGAAGTTAAAAATGAAAGGAAAAGACTGATGAAGAGGGAGTTATGGCCCTCCTATGTTAGACAAAAAGCCACCTATAAACTTCCTGCTAAGTATGTGCTTGCACAAGGGTAGCTACCAATATAAAACTTCTATCCTCTCCCATTTACATTTTTCCTATTAATTTTTAAGATTCAAAGCTGCCATTGCTTTTTCTTGAGCTTGGCTTCCCATTTGAGGCTGCCCTACCTGCAGAGGCATTAATGGAAAACATTCATGACAATACCAATGTTCAACTCATTAGTCATTAAGTTGTGTCTTTTTGGCTTAAAGGACAGTACACACTGTGCTGGCATGGGACAGCTGGCACTGGACATCATGCTTTCTAAATTAACACAAATAAAATATTCCTGCTAAGTAACCAATAGCTCAACTGGAAAACAGAACAGGGTGAACCACTGAGCTAGAAATAACAGAGAGACCAAATCAGTTCAGGACTATTTGCAAATAGCAATATTTAAGTTATCGGATGCCAGTACATGAATTATTTCAGTAGAGTCATTAGTACAGTCAGAGCAGGCTTCAGTTCATCAGTAATTCTGGCAGAAGTGTAAGACTTGCATACAGCCTCCATAACCTACAAACCACATAAGTAAAATAGGAAACCTATATTAAACATAATGAAAAAGGCTACATTGTCTGCCTCCTGTCCCTCCTATCTGTGCTTTTAATCTCCCCAAACTACGAGACTCATGGAAGATATATTTGCAGTTGATACAGTTCTCCACTTGATTTAATGATGTATATACCACTAGGTTATGCTCCATGAAAAAAGGAAAACATACAATCAGTAGTGAAGTTTGTAAGACATTCAAATTCCTTGCATTTTCCTGAAAGCTTTTCTTTCCTCTGATTCTGAAGGGATGCTCTGTGGATTTTTTTCCATTTAGAATTAGTTTTCCTGTTATAAGAATAATGAATATTTACAGTGTGAGATCATGAACTCATTGAGCGCAATGCAAAGGGTCCCTCCAAAATTTGTTGCATTTATATAGAGTTAGTTACAGAATAACCAGGAAAATGGCAGGGCCTGGAACTTTGCCAATACTCTGGCAAACATTTACAAAGTAAACATTTTCAACCATTCCTAAGGTGGCTTAGTGGCATAACCATCTCAGTTGTCACCTCTTCATCTCCCTGTCCTCTCCACAAATATATACCTCTCTTACACAGACACCTCTCAACTTTCACACATTTACTCATTTACTGGAAGAAAGAAAAGAAAGAGTTGACCAGGGAGCATTCATAAAATCCCTTCTCCTTACTAGCTCAAGACTAGCTTTGCTATTATCTCCTGTGAAGGGAAACTTCTGTATCTGCTAGTCCTACAGCACTCACATTTGGGAAATAACCCGTGAAGCTCTGTGGGCTCATGGTTCTCTGATTAGAGCACAATTCATCCTATAATGCTGGCAGCACAGCTGTTGCTTATATGAACAAGAGTGTCCCCATTATTGATGTTTAAAGCTCCCACCAGGATTGCACATTGGTGATATCAAAATGTCTCCTCTCCTCAGTTGTCTCAAATGACAAAAATCTTAACTGAAATACTCATCTGATATGGTGTATCTCACAGATTTGAAAAAGTTCTTTGAGAATGTTTTCCTCCTTACGAGGGCATGGCTGAAACAACAGGAGTTTACACAGCATGGAGAAAGAAGCGGAAAAAAAATTTTAGGGATTGGAAAGAAATCATTCTTCTGTTAGGCCAATGACTCCTTCCTCAAGGGTCCTTGAGTTCTAGGTCAAAACCTTAGAAGAAGCTTGGACTGGAAAACTCTTTTCCTTTACTAATATTAGGTGCAGGAGGGCAGCAACTACATGGCAAGTGGTTGG
This sequence comes from Corvus brachyrhynchos, assembly GCF_000691975.1. Classification (NCBI taxonomy): domain Eukaryota; kingdom Metazoa; phylum Chordata; class Aves; order Passeriformes; family Corvidae; genus Corvus; species Corvus brachyrhynchos. Next base: position 1,989,144 of record NW_008239054.1, on the reverse strand, counting down.
AAAAGCCTGAGGAAGGATCTGGCTGTGTGACTTGGTAGCAGAGATGATTGGTGTGCACAGAGGCAGGCACGCTCTCCAGTCTGGGGGAGCCAATGTGCTCAAGGGAAACTTGCAAAAAGGAAGTGTGTGCATAGGGGAGAGGCTCAACATTCTGAACATCATCTTTCAGCAACTAAACTCACAGTTTCAGAGCCCTTGAGTATCCTCAGAAAGGGGATCAGATACAGATCAGTGGAGAGGGATAAGCTCACAGGCAGGAATGATGTGTGCCCTTCTTTTAACGAAAGCAACAGTGGCAGTCATTTCAGTCTTGTTAGAGGACAGCTATTCTGTCCATAAAAACCTGCTAACTAAAGCTTTCCTAAGAGGTAGAAAAGGAAAATTTCTGTGTGAATATTTATTAAAATGGGAAAACACTAACTAGAGTCAGATGCACAAACACAGCAGTAGACAGATTTGTGAATTCATCTGAACTGTTCAGAGTTATGTGTTCATTTTTGTGTGCAGTGAAGAAAGGATAATGTGGAAAAGCTCATTGTTCCTCTCACATACAGAGGCAAACTTGGAGTCAATGCAATAGTAGAATTAAATTAAGAAAAAGGACTTATAGGGAGGTTTCCAATTAAATGAGGTCGCAGAAGCCAGCATGTTTTTCAGTAGTGCAGAGGAATCCATCCTGTTTAACAAAAGGCAAATATTTCTCCAGTGGCAGGGAGGAAGGCCTTCAGCTAATGCTGAAGGATCAGATATATTCAGCTAACCTTAAGGTTATTCACGGGTTACTTCAGTTTCATGGTGAAAGTATTAGATTAGAAATATTTAAACAAAAGCTTTATAGCACTGAAAACAAATTTCAAAACAATCATTATGTTTATTTTCATATTTAGAATGGATTACTGCTACCAGCTAACACCCCCACTAAACAAATAAACAAAACCCCAAACCCCCACAAATCTTTATAAAGTATATCATCGGTCATAGCAACTAACAAACATCTTCTAGGGCACAGGTTTTGCTCAGTTGTTTCGACTAAAATGTGACACAAAAGTATTTATAGCCATTTAAAATAATGTGCATGTTAAAAAAGACTATGAAAGTGCAGTTTATGGAGTGAGAACCACTAGGGCAGCAAAACAAAATCTAGACAAAGGTTTAGACTAAAGGATTAGCTTTTCTCCTTTTCACAATAAATAAATTTAAAAAAAAGAAAAAAAAAAAGAGTGCCAGTCAAACTTACCCTGCTGATATTAAATAGCTATTCAAAGCTGCAAAGAGAAAAGCACTAATAAATACAGACTGATGAAGGGAAATTATAATAAAGGGACTCTTCTACAAGTTTAGCTAAAGGCAGGGCCAGAGTCCTTGAGGTGCCAGGCACTGCACCTCACACACCCCTAACCTAGTCACAGTTGGATGATTTTAAAACTAAGACACCACTCTAAAGACAATGTTCTTGTGGCTCCTAGTCCACAAGAACTCAAAGCACCAAAACTTGCTCTCTGTCCCACTGGACCCTAGAGCTGAGCAATGTGTACAAGGTTCTGTGTAGTCTCTGTCTTCTCCAGGCCCTCCCCAACCTCTTTGTCTGCACAGTTTTGATGAAGGCAGCTTGAAAGAACTTAGGATTTCTTTGTTCTAGCCTGTAGCCCAGAAACACAAATTTCTCACTCCCCACCTCAAAAAAAAATACCAAAGGCAGAGCTAAAAGAAAAATCAAAGGCTGTGCTGAAGGAATAAAAAAATTCCCCAACAAACAAACAAGCCACACCAACAAAGTAAGCACGAGCACAGAAACACATTCTGCTTTGCTTGGTATCAAAGGAAATTTTGAAAAGGTAAGATATGCTTCAAATCATTTTAATTCAGGATGAATTTAACCAGTAATGAACCAGAATACAGAACAATAGAAAACATTATGATCTTGCCAGAATTAGGCTACCAAGGCTTTGGTCTGCATATACAATGCACATAAAAGTTAACTCATGAGATCTAGTAGATGATCTTTAGGTCCCTTCCAACCCAAACCATTCTATGATTCTGTGACCAGGACTACAAGCCACATTCAGTGAAATAAGACCACCATTAGCCATTTCACAACATCATTTTAAATTGAATACTACAGCTGATCTCACAAATTTTCCTTTCAAGGTTGTTTTCCACCCTCCCTCCTGCAAACCTCTGACCTGTTTTACCTCTTGCACAGCTGCATCCCTGAACTCCAAGTGAACAAAGAAAGTGAAACATGTTACCTCAAGGAAAGATATTTATAAGTCACAGTGGATGTAATTTTATTTTCTCTTGCCATTGCTTGTCATTTTCTTCAATTTATGAGTTCAATTCCACTTTCATAGCTTAGATGACACAATTCATAGCCAAATTCCTAAATCCTTGTAAAATAGACAAATGCTTTGGTACACTTCTGTTGCTTCTTCCTTTCTTCTATCCTAGCTGCCAAAACAGATTCAACTAGTCCTTTATGTGAAAGCTAGAAGTGGTAATAATTTAAATTCAACATTTATAAGTCTGTATAAAGATATGGCAATACACTTTCCTCCTCCATTAAAAATAAAACTAAAGAAACCACCTATTAATCCCACTGCCCATTTCCATTCCACTGCAGTTGGTGCAACTATGTGAAGATGAAAATACATGAAATTATATGGATAACAATGTACTTACAAAGCCTCAAAATCTCACCTTCTGCACACAGGAAAACTAAGGTGAATAATTACAAAGGTCAAAAGGAAAATGATCCTGGTATTTTTTCCCTAAATAAAAAAAACAGTTCAGGCAAAAAGTTGAGGAAATGACAAATGATGTGAAGTACATGCACTCACTATGCCTTCATATCTGTTCTTTATCTTTAGGTTCCTGTTACTTTGTTATGCCTAAAATATGATCAGCAACAGCTTTTCACAACTAAACCTAGGCAATGCCTCCACACTTGTTTAATTGCTGCAGTTGGTTTATATAGGACACATCAAAGCATAGCAAGACAGCAGCATTGCTTAAGAGACTGGCAGGGCTTTGCAAAGACTTCAAGGGTCACAACTCTCTGATCATTGAACAGCATTGCTGTTTTTACATTTCTAAGAGCAGAGAGGTAAAGAAACAGAATAAAGACAGATAGACTTTTGGAGCAGTATGTACTGAAATATATACAGAAAGAGAGAAGAAATGTTATTTTCAGAGCTTGGAAGTGCATATTCGTTAACACTTGAAGGTCACTGTTGTTGACCCTTACTTCAAAGGGAATGGCATCCTGCCAAACTGCAGGTTTTTTTCCCCCCACATTGCATCTCATGTGTAAAAAACCTTTCCTGTCCTCAGAGGATCATGTTTACAAACACTGGGAACACACCGGAGAGGTGAAATCTCTAAGGCATGTGTACTCCAGTGCATAAAACACGACCATACAGATCCAGGGAAATGCATTCCCACCCTGGTTTGGCATCACATTTCCTCAGGTAGCTCACGAAAGATAAGCACATAGTGGAAAAAAACAAAGTAAAATAACTAGGCTAAGTCATGCTGTGATTTCATTTGCCATGCAGCTATAATCTATTTAAACTGTGGTGCTTTCTTCACTCCTCCTGAAGTTCATATAGGAAAATCTACCATTGCCTTTACAGGAAAGTGCAGTGCTGTCAACTGGACTCTGCATGTAGGCCAGGCAGAAAACATTTCCTTTCAGCAAGACCTGCAGTCAGCAAAGAGTATCCCTACTAGAAAACCTGACACGCCTACAGAGATATTTTAATTCCTATAAAAAGGGCTGATACCATCTTGAAACAGTAATAGGACCTGGACCTGAGATACTCATCAAGCTGTAAATTTTAAATTTTTGTGTTATTATTACTTATGCATAGTGGGTCAATCCCTACTTATACATCAATGCAGTCCTTTTTTATGGTATGGCTTCAAAAGAAAATTTTTCTTAGCCTATCTCATGTCTCTTCCTCTACTGCATTCCTTACAGGACCTTCCAAGATATTCTTACAAAGAGTAAGATTAAAAATTTCACACTTGTAGGGTTCTTCTTTTGAATCTGCTTGACTTCCTGCTTCAAATTCTGCCTGCATAGGAGAAATAAACATGTTCTCCTGTTCCAAACCTAAAATAGCAGGTCAGATTTTGTATGGTATTGTTGTCAAAGACTAACAACGATTTGATGCTATGAACAGACACTACCTTGGCTACCTTATCAAGCCATTTAATTTCATAGATAAATCTTTCCAAAACCTCTTCTTTTTTATATCCCATTTCCATTTTCACCCATACCAACCAAACTGTGAAAAGGGTTATTAACTCTCATAAATGATCATATACCCTTCAGTGTCAAAGCACACCCAAATGCTAGGTAGCTCAGCTCATATGTATGAGTGTATGTCTATGTGTATATACGTGTATTAAAGAGATTCACATCCACAGATATGTGACTGCATGTTTATCCTGGAGATGTGTTCTTAGTCTAATTTCATGCCTCAGTTGTTTTAAATACTCAAAACTAGGAACCAGAGATAAACATCAAGAAAAAAACCCCCAACATGTGTTTCTTTCTATGACAGCAATAAAAGAGAAATTAACTTCTTCTCTCATCTGGGCCTTTAGTAATCCATACCACAGCCTGAGTCTTACATCAAATGATGATGTTGAGTCTCCCCACTTTGCTGGTTCATACCTATCATACCACTTATCATATTTGACACAGACAACAACTCTAAGAGATGTGGAACAAACCATCCTAAATAAAATAACATAACATAAACCTCACTCACCACTGTATCTTTGATCTATAGCCATTAAGAATTTATACAATCAAATCTTTTCTTATAGTGTTGTGCAAAGTCACCAGAACTTGAAACATCATGACAAAAACTAGAATTTTTCTGTATGCCAGAGAAAAATAAAAGATTAGTTATGGTTTGGGATGTCTGAAAACATGGAAAATCATGATAATAAAAAAAGAAGTCTCAGCTGTATCATGAACAAACCAACCCTGCAGTCCTGGCTCTACATGAAGCAATTTGAACAATCAGTTAATGGGGCCTAATAAGCAAACTGAGGTCTGTACTGTTGTTAAGAAACTTGACAGGAATCTGAAGTTGAGCAGAAAAAATGCTTAGCATCAGAGGCTCAGCTATATTCTTTGTTTTCTGGTAAAACCAAAATAGCGTCACGATCTCTGCCTGCATCTTGGCAATCCTCAAACATCACAAACATGCATTTACTAACAAACAGATCCTTATGACTTCTCAGCACAGCTTTCCTTTATTTAGACAACTATTTCCCTGTTTTCTTCTAGGACCATAAAGGGCATGAAAGACCTTGAGCCCAGGGTGCACTGTACAATGGAGCTGTGTCCAGCTAGCCTAGAAATTTGTGGGAAACTTTGGAATTCCCTGTGCTACTTTTTACTCAGAGGAAGAGTTCTAACAGGCTTCCAGGCAGGACCCTAACAAATGCAAAGTCCATAGATACATAATTCCCTGTTTGCTTCTCTGTTGTTTTTACTTTATCAATATAGCTCTCCTAAAGGTCAGCTTTTTTCAGATTGAAAAATCTGGAACCTCAGGTGGACATGAAGAGTTGGAGTTCCTCATATCTTCTTAGCTTCAAGGTCTAAAAAGTGATAGTTTGCTAAAGCCAGCTTTGGTCACTGATTCAGAATGCAGGCTCCACTCTGGTAAGTTCCTAAGATGGCAGTCAGTTCTCTCTTTTGTTAGGTGTCAAACACAGGAATACTGACAAGAAAGTTCTAACCATGGCCAGGTTATCTCTAGATGAACATATTTAGTGTTATAAGATGGATCTTAGCAATTCTTTGGTGATTTTTGATGATAAAAAATAAATCAAAGCTATGGAAATAAAAAGCAGTGAATCTAGTAAACAGAGGTAAATACCTAATCCTAGCTATTCAGAGCTTTATAAACCTCAGTTCTGACTGTAACCAATTCCACAGCGGTGGAGCCATTCACCTGACTGCTGGTAAGAGGTGTCAGTGTAAATCTCCTAGAAGCTCGCTTGCATATGTTTGCTGAGGTCTGGCGGACACAGCTCTGATGGGACACCCAGGGTGAGGGATGAGTGTGGTCTCTGTGCAGCACAGAAGAAAGGGAAATGCACAGCAAAATGTGAAACATTAATCTGGAAAACTGGGAGAAGCACTTGTTTCTGATTTGTATGAATACAACTCAGAGAAACTGTCCAGTGCTCAAGACAGCACTGAGAACTTCTGAATGACCTGCCTTTTACTCTCTCAAAGCCAGTCAGGATGAGACTGAAAGACAGAGAGAAAGTTGCCTTTTAATGCTTATTTATCCAGAAATCACTGCATACAATAACAGCATAAATCTAGTGCTAATTCCATGCCACTCCTTACATTTTTCCTTGACTCTCTCCATTGTGTGGCTGGAAAAAGCTAGCTTTATTTTAAAAAGAAAAAAAACAAACAAACAACACAACCCATGGAAGAATGTGTTTAAAAGTCTACTGCATAAGAAACAGCATGCTAGACCACAGACTGAGGGCACTCAATTTGGACCAGGGCAGAAAACTTTAGGAGGCACCTCCAGCACGGCATTTAAAACATCATGTTAACAGGACTGAAATTCCCGCCAGCCTTACGGGTGCTCTATGCCATCATGGTAACAGAAAAACATTTTAGCAAATCAGACCTGCTAGTGGTCAGGACAGGCATCTTAAAGTATGCTGCAGAAGGTACAGACCTTTAAATGAACCTTCAGCCTTTCTTAGTTAGTAGCTGTTATCAACTTCTTTACTTACTTACTTACTTAGTAACAGGCACATCAATCTGGGCTTAACTCTCCATGAAAACTATTTTAACACAAAGCAGATTTGGATCCTTATTTGTTTTGAACCACAGGAGAAAGAGCAATACATTTAGTTTGGAAAAAGGCTGCCAAGTGGATGAAAAAGGCCTGCAAGTTTTCCTTTTGGTCGCCCTTAGCATTTACGGTCAACTTTTCCCAGCTCAGAACCCAAAGTCTGCTCTCAATTAGCCTGGCATAGATCAGAGCAACTCCATTGACTTCAGACAATTTTTCTGGATATAGAGCATTGTGAGACAGAACAGAATTTGGCCAATATTGTCTTTTTTTTTGTTGTTTTACCGGCACGATGGATTATTCTCTTTTTGGAAGACTTATCGGTTGACACAGAGCAGATGACTGTGGAGAACCTGTTTGATGTGGTAAACAAAAGCAAAGCAATTGCCAAAACAGCTGATGAGCTAGAAAGAAAAGAAACACAAACATTGTGGGAAGGAGAATGGTGGGAAAGAACTTGAACCTTCGACTGATTTTGGTACAGAAGTCCAAAAATAACCTAGAATATCGCCCAAAATAAAATTTAGTACAGTGTAAGAGTGTGATTTCAATCTCTAACCATGTCCATCAGAAGCAATTTTGCTGGATCTAATCTACTGTAAAACCAGCCATAAGACATCTGCAGCCACAAAGTT
>NW_008239054.1:1944465-1981633 GCF_000691975.1 Corvus brachyrhynchos | reverse complement strand
ATTGTTAAAATTCCTATTGGGAAAGAAAATGTAGTGAAGGAATAAAGACTGAAATCCATTTTGTAGACTATTTTTTGGAAAATATACCACTGCAAAACTTACTGCCAAATTTGTTTCCTTTCTCAAGAGGGACCAGGGTTATGAACCAAAAGGTCATTAGCAGGAGACAGTTCTTTCACAGCTGAACAGAAGTCACTTTCAGTTTACAGAGGTAGTAAGTAATTTTTATCCATTTGGGTAGATTCCTCTCATTAACAATGGAAGCAGCAGGGTCATAATGTGCATTTCTTTTGACAAAATCAGGTGATGCCTGCATCACATTTTAACATAGGATTTTAAAATTTCAATACAAATTGCAGCAAGATCTAAACTTAGGATGCTCTATTTAAGTCCTTTAAACCAATAAATATCTTGCATTGAAGACCATGTGTTCAAATTTGAAAATTTGATTCCAAAAAACCTCTTTCCATTTAAATTTAATTCAAATTCTCTAAAAGTGTAAAAAACCTTATAGGACTCATTCAGCTTCACTTTTTTTCCTGTCTAAACATTAATGAATAGAAGCCATAAGGCTTTTTTTTTTTTTTTTTTTTTTTCCCTCAGTTCAGCTATCAGGTGTAGAGATACTGTTGCAAACATCTGGACTATTTCACTGAAAGTTGAGACTTTCTGGAATAGGATAAAGCAGGAAGGCTGTTTTTCCTCTTCCTACCACAACTACAGATTTGGGCAGATAATGAAACTAAGAATGCGAAGGACAAAATTTGCTTATCTGAAATGCTTGTTTACCAGAAACACTTTACTGGAAAAATGGGAATTATAGAAGATCCAACAGTTGACTAACTTCTTTTTATGGTAACTTAAAAATTTTTATTGAGCATAGAACATGCATCTTCAGAACCTGAACATACTTTGTGGTCTATAATGTCCAATGGGAAAAAATCTGATTTGCCAGCTACAAGAAATACTCCCTGTCTTTACCTGCTGAGAGGACTGGAGAATGGGTACAGGGGCTGATGAAGGATTTTTATTTAACTAATATGCAAAATAAAGATCAGAGTTACACACATTCATAATTGAATGCCTCTTTCCTTACAGAGCCAGGTGAGCAAGTTGGACATTCCAAATGGAATTGAAAAGAATTTAATTATTTTCCTACAGAAGATAACTGCAACATGAAATTAATTTGACTGCTTAGATAAAGACTTCTCTCTTGTATTTAAACTGAAGTTATGCTTTAAAATACATCACTGTCAAAGAGTGTGTGGAGCAGAACTGGAAAATTTTTTTTCAAAAATGTAGCATGATTATTGAAATTATGTTATTATGTTGGTGAAAAATTATTTCAAAGAGCTTCTGAAACTAATCTGTTGTGTTTTTATTCCCTCTGTTCTATTCCTACTAAAAGTTAGCTCAAACACAAATTTATTAGAAGTTACTGAAGACTGCAAAATAAAGCTAGCAAGCAAACATTAATAGTGAGAAAATATATTGATAGAAGTTGTTGTCCTGGATGGCTTCTATTTGTTTAATTAATTAGCAGTAAGAGAATGAACAATTTCTGTAGAGTTGAAGCATCTCCTCATTTCCAATCCAAATTCATCAGCTTAACAAAAAAAATCATTGATATCTGCTCCACATCCATGTATACAGATTCCCAGTCACATTGTTAAGTTCTGAAGCAGGGCCCAAGGTCATGCACAAGGCATCCCATGCAGAGCAGCTGAAGCCCCCAGTTGTACTCACACTGAAGATGCTTTAAACTCATCTTCAAATGCACTGTCATCCTTGTTATCAGCCTGTAAGGCCATGGGGCACTCAGCTGTCTTTAGCCCACTAAAGACCAGGCCACAGGTGATGGAAAACAAACATGAATGTGTTGTCGAATGCAAAACAGAAAAAAAAAAAGAAAGAAAATAAAGTGCTGTTATGTGGTATACAACATGCAACTACTGTTTCAGTTATCTGGAGTCTTATATTTTCATTAAATCCATTAAACTTTAGTCAAAACTGTTTCAGTTATCTGGAGTCTTATATTTTCATACTGCCAGAATCCATTAAACTTTAGTCAACCCATCTCTCTTTGCAAGAAAGACTGCTTTACATGTAACAGGATTTTAAGGCTCTAAGTTTACATCCTGTCCTGTGCTAACCAACAGAAACCTTCAATGAACTTCCCAAGTGTTATAATTAATACAAGATATATCGCTCTTGTATAGACCACACTTCAGTTTTTCAAACTGCATCTTCAGCAGTGACATGACAGTGTCCAGCTTTTTCTGTCTGCATCTTATGTATCTCCACCTGAGCTAATCAGCCAGATTCCCCTTTAGAGTCAACAAACAGCCAGTCTCAGAGCATGATTCATCTGATTGAAATTTCAGGCGTGTAGAACACATTAGATAACTGAAGGCCCACCAGTGCTTGCTGCACTCCACTGACATCAAAGAGATGAGAGCTGATCAGACATCTAACTTTGGTGAAATTAATTCCAGCCCTCTTGTGCAGCAGTCAGACACGCTGAGGATCTGCAGCTCCTTTTTTTCCTCAGCACACAGCCTAAGCCAACCATTATAGGACTGGCAAAGACACCAACTTCCACTGACTCCAGTGTTGCAGACTGCTGCTCAGCTACCCATTACTGCTTCTCTTTTGCTAATTATAAAACATTAGATATATTCACTACTATGCTGTAGCCTCAAAGGCAAATATTTATGCTGGAATGAAAAGGAGGAAAAAAAATAAGAATGAACTGTAACATACACAGGACAAATAGCTCTGAATTAAAGTTACCATGCTCTTGTTACAATCTTCTGTTATGTGGACATAGTGAACATAAAATCTGTCAACAGATGAAATTAAGCTGAGTTAGTTCCCATACCAAATTCTCTACCTTATGTGGCTTGGGTCCCCTTACTTAGGATGGATGGTGCCAAAGAACTTAGCTATGTAGGTAAGTCACTTACAAATCCACTTCCTTTTTATGCCAGTGTTTTAACTCTGAATATGCTTTTGCTTTTTTAACTTTGATTTCAATGAAAAGAGGAAAACAAAGAAAAGGCTCTCATATTAATAAAGTGCAATGCACAGAAAGTAACGGGAGATGAAGGGAGTATCCCTCAGCTCCTGCCCTTACCTCTCGCTGAGCTCCTCCACGCGCTGCCCGTGGCTCAGCACGAAGCTCGAGGGCCCGCAGGGGCTGGCGGGGGCCGATAAAGTGCTCTTGACGTTCTGTGCCGAGTGCCTGCGGCTCCGCCGGCGCTCCAGCCCCCTGCGCTCCCCAGCACCAAGGCTGGCCCTCCGCCGATCCTTGCGCCCACTGGGAGGGGGCTCAGCACTCTCATCTCCATCTTCATGCCTCAGTGTCACCTGAGAAAGAAAGGGAAGTCGGCTGAGGTTGCTGACACAGTCGCTTCAGCTACCACAGGTGTTCACACCCCAGGCTTAAAAATTTCCTGGTCTCAACAAGATTAAGTCCAATTAGTATCACTATTTCTACAGTTATCCCTGAAAGTTGCTGTCTATCCATTAGTGAAGTGTGGCAGCTCTAAAAGTGGAATTATATAACAATGCCTTGCATACAACACTGTAGGACCCGTAACAACACATTTATGTATCTGCAAATCTGTTTGTTTTCTTTTTAATGTGGGACTGAATTTTCAAGGAAGCTGAGCAGTCTTGGACAACCAGTTCTCTTTATTTCCTTCCAGAATACTTAGGTGAAGACTTGGCTTTAGTGAAGTCAACAGGAAAAAACTCCATGCATTGACTGATTCAACATTTCCTCATGTTCAGACATGACACTTGTAGTGATTAAGTGGAACTTAGCATCTAGAGTGTGTTGGAAATATCAGAGGACTAAAGCATGGATGCAACGCCAAGTATCTTGAACTGCGGCACGCTCTTGATGTGCCAATGTGAGGTACCTCTAATAGAAACAAAGTGTTAGCATATGGTACATAAGGAGAGCTATCCCTGGCAGAAACAACATAGTAACTAATGGATCTCATCTGAAATGCAGCCTAACATTTAAATAATCATTATATGAGCAAGATCCACTCAAACAGGCAGAGGCACAGAAAAGGCAATGCATGTGATCAGAAGAATGCCCATCTTCTTGTTTCTATTAGTCTTGTTACTCTGGTAATTCTTTCCAGAAGTGATGTAAAAAAACCAAAGGGGGAAGTGAGATGTCTCTGCTTAGGGTGTAAAATCGGTTTCTGTGAGGAAAAAGAGATTTTTCAGGTAAAAAACAAGATTGGCAGAAAAAAGGAAGAACTTGCATAGACATGTTTAAATTTAGTTTGGTCACCAAAAAAAAAGCTGGTGCCCAACTAAGTCAACTGCCAATTCTGCAATTAAGTCTTTCAGTAGACACAGCATTAACAAAAAAGAATCCCTGCTTTTAAGTTTAATCAGCATATTTTAAAAAGGGCTTTATAAATGGAAGCCTCTGATGATAGAGAAAGAAAGCATATTGAGCCCTCTTGTTCTCTTGTTCCTATTTTGGTTCTTCCTGAAAATTGCTGTATATAAAGCTTAAGTCTGCTACAGTTAGTGAAGTGGCATGGTGTAGAGTCATGGATGGAGAAAATGGAGAATCAAATCTACCAAATCCTTCACTGGACTTAGGCACAGATGAAGTAATTTAATTTTGTCACATTAGAATGCTAATTCCCATTTACATTACAACTTCAGCCTAAACCTCCTAGCTCCAACACTTCCAAACTCTGAAAAGAGGCTAATTATTAAGAAACTGGATATCCTACCCTTACATAAATGCTTCAGAAGTAGTTATTTTATACCTAGGTGGTAAATGTGGAGTCACCCATTACTCCATTGCTGCAAACTGCATAGGAGCTGGTCCAGTGTAAACTCATAAACATGGACTTGCTGGATATTCAGTTGCAGAACAACTGTGAAGTTGAGCCCAGCCGAACCTTTTTCATGAGCTGAATACTTTTGCACATGGAAAGAACTTCTACTTGCTTCAGAATGTGTAACTAGCAGTTGCAGAAAGGAGGCTAGTAAATGTGCTGGTTTGCCTTGGACTATGCCCCAGCTTTAACATGAAATGCCTTTGATAAAACGCAGCTACGTACCGTAGCAGGTCACATATACAAATGTGCATAATACTTCCAGCAACCAGATGTTTTTCTTTTAAAATAGAAGAGATAACCAAATTTCACCTAGGTTACATTCCCCCCTCCTCTCAGCTTTGAAGTTCGCACAAGCTGCAAGATGCATAAAACAGGGCATGTTATGTTACCTCATAAATGTTAAATTGCTCAACTAAGTCCAAGTCTGTTCCTTTCTTGTTCAAGTGTCTCTGTGAAATAGCTTCAATGCCTAGCTCTTCCAGACAGTCCACCACATCGTAGAAAGAGTCTTGATCTGGCAATCCTGACAGCGTCTAAGAATCAAAGGAAAAACATTTAAATCTGTTTGTTTTGAAAAGAATTAAACAAAGGATTTTAAAAGCGGGTGGCAAGTGGTGCTATGTATGATTTCAATCAAGTAAAACCCATGATGTGGGATTAGAGACACTGATAGAAAATAAAAAACAAGTGGCACAGCTTTTAGCAAACAACTCTGTGCACTGTGTAGAAAAATGAATAATTGGCAAAACAAATCAATGTTGTTATTTCATACAAAAAAGTATGGAAAATGTAGGTCTTTAAAATACACAGCTGGATTCTTTCTGGCATCATTCAAGTACAGACTTAAAGAACAGAGAATGTTAAACCATCAAACACAGGGATAAAAACAAAGAGGGAGGAAAAAAAAACCCGTTTAGCTAAAAAGAGTAAAGCTCAGTTCCTACTGATTCCTGTAAGTTTAGCCTTAAGAAGAAAAAGTCCATTGCACAGCTGTGTGACATCAGGATAGCAGGAAATATCCTGCACCATGTGCCTACTGTCCTCCTCACCTGCAGCAGCAGTCATCTTCCCTGAGCACAAATTGTTTTGTATTACAGAGATAGTGAATCCTCTCCTCCTCCCTTTCAACTTAAGAAGTCTTATTAAAGGTACACTGACTCCTTAACTCCGATTCCGGCTTGCTACACATTTCTAGTCAGTGTGTGCAGATTTTTTACTGCTCCTTATGCAGGATGCAGAACAATTAGTTTAATCCTGCACATGTTGAGCAGAAACTACTGAACACACCGTGCAACCTACTTGCAGGGCACCACGTACCTCGCCACAGGAACCAGTCTATGCAGAGCTGTTTCTGCAAAATACCTGAGAGCGCAGGCTGGAAGCAACACAGTTTTTCTGGATTAGCTCACCAGAGAGGTTTACTCTGAAATAGTTTCCTCTCTCCCATTCAATTAACAAAATAATTTTTCTATATTCCCAGTAGAGAAGAGAAAGAGCAAAGGAAAGAGATGCAAAACACAGGCCCTCTCCAAAGAGAGTGACATCTTGGCATGCCTGCGATGGGATGAACTGCCCCCTGTGAATGCTGTTTTTCTACAGCCCATCTTTTCCAAAGTGGCTCTGAGCAACAGAGTGCAGATAAGAGCAGCCACTCTGGGCTGCCTCCCTACACCAAGAACCTTTACATTCAGAAAAATAGGTCTGGATTACATGACTAATGAGAGCGAAACAGGCAGCTGTCATAGCTGTCCTGTTAAAGCACCTCTTTCCTGTGATGTGAGGCACTGAAGTATGTGCATCAACAAGGTACCTTTAAATTTAATTTTTTTCTAACTAAACACAGCACAGCAACATTTTCTTCTTCAGTCATTACAGGTCTATTGACTGGTGAAATCCACTACAACAGGAATTCTTAGCACAAACATCAATTAAGTGTTAAGGTTATATGTTCAGGCTTTAATTAAGAATTTGTCTCTTTCCAAGACAGTATTTAAGGCTCTGTTTAGAACCCACTGAAGACTATGAAACTAAAACACCCTGAACAGTGCTGAAAACAGATACCACATTTATTTTGTTCCTTCCTAAACTGACACCTAGCACTGAGTAAAAATCTGAGGATTCAGCAAATGGCGTTATCACACTGCACATTCAATGGAGCTTTAACTTGGATGTTTAACTTGGAAATATTATAACAGAAAAGTGTTCAACTATGAGGCTTTCAGCTCCAAATGAAAGACACAGACAGCCAGTATTCTAACCTGAGTGCCTTCAAGCACAGTAAGATGTGATGTTTTATCTGCAAAAGGGTGGAGGAACAGTCAGATCTTCTAAAAATAACAGGAAATCATCTTAATGTTGATATGCAGATCACCCACCTTCAAGTATAGCTTTTTAAAATCCAAGGTAAGACAAACTGTAGACTGGAAAAACAGCAGCGTAAGGTAGTATTTACTAGCAACTGGTTTTGTCAGCAGTCTTTTATTTGGTTATTATAATTTTAAATCACACAGCAGTGTAAATCCAATTTTCACTGCATGTTGTTGACCAGAACTGGGCAATTGAACTCCAAAATATAGAACTAAAATATTTTTCCTTTGCACCATTTGTCATAAACTCACAGATACACTTTCAGAGCCTAAAGCATATCAGATTCAATTTCTAACTAATGCAAGGATGATAACAAAGGTTATACTGGAACTATACATAACCAGAAGAATCTGCACTGGGATCACTCTCATGTAAGAGATTCATGAATTCCTAAATCCTCACAAATTAAGAGAGGGTTAATAAAATATTAGCATAAGTAAATTGGTTAAGCATAAACAAAAGAGAGGGAGAGGATAAAAGGACAGGAGCAATTCTTATGTCTGGGTAGATGCATTTTCTGCTCTGGAGCAGGAAGAAAAACAGTCTGTAAATGGATACATGGAGAAAGAAAAAGGAGTACAAGCATGCTTCCTTAAGACAAATCCTTCATGAGGACTCTGCCTGCACTGAAAATTTTGACATTTCCTTGCCTAGAGAAGCTGAAACCATCTCAGCCTTCTTCGTATTCTCTGTGGGGGAAAAAATTACAACTGTTACATGCTACTTACTGTTTTCTCTATAATCATGAAAAATATCCCATTAAAAACATCATAAAGCTGCCCATAAGCCAGATCATAATTATAAGTGTGGATTTGTGGGATCCCTCTCTTCCTTGATCTTCATAACTGCCTTGCCTCTGACTGTGAGATGCTTTTTCTTTATGTATGTTTTTGAAGAGCTACCTCTTCCTAAAAATAGCTTTAAATGTACTGAAGAACTCAGACTAAAGGAATCAACTACAGGATAATAAAAGAGTCCACAGGGAACAAAATCTTCAAGGAAGCCAAACACCAGGTAGGTTACAACTGTGCAAATGATGAAGAGAACTATTTCAGAAAGAGGAATCAGTACACAAAACAACAAGGTGTAAAGCAGAGACATTAATGACTAGTGACCTTGGCTTTAATAGCAGCTACAGACAGAAGCAAACATAACTGGTGATGCTTTTCAGAAAGACTACAGCAGCAAGGTAAGGTGGTCTTTTAAACTCAAGAGGAACCTTACTACCATGGAAGCAGGAGCAAGGGTGACTCTAAGCATAAGTACAGTAAGATCAGTAATGTCACCAGGAGAGGTTGGTCTCTCTCAGGCATGTTTGCTGGGAAATATCTGCCATTAAGAAATAAATTTATAAAAAAACCAAAAAAACCCCAAAACTCAACAACAAAGAAGCAACCCACAATTCAATTATGTAGCCAAGAGCCCAATAAGCTGGCAGCTTGGTGTATGACCTCCATGAGCTAACTCAGGATCTTCAAGTGAATAAAATGAGTAGTAATAATATTTCCTAATACTCTGCCCTATTAAGTATAACCATAAACTACACAGTTATTTTATTTGCCAAGAGTATGCTGGCTTTCTGTGCTCTTTAAAAAAAATGAATCTTTAATTTTAGTACCCCCCCTATGATTTGTCTATGACTGAATGCTGATTTTTAAGGAATTTACACTAATAAATTTCTAACTTTAAAGGACTTTCCATTTTCTCCCTCCCAATAGCATAAGTCAGTATTTCAGAAAACATTTGACTTGACTGCAAAACTATGACTTGTAAATCCCATCACCAGAAGATATAAAGAAATAAGAAAAAATTTAACCTTACTTTTTTAAGCAGAAGCACTCCTACTAGCACTCAGACCTGTTAAATTCATCATATTTAGTTTGCAGCAAAAAAAAAAATATTTGAACTATCTGAACTAGAAAACTGTGCACAACGCAAGCATTTGTGAGCATGTGATCTTTCCACCAGCACTTGCCTTCCTTCTCCCCTTGGATAATCTGTTGAGTTAGCTTGTTGCGTTTTCCTTCAGCACTGCGTTGTCAGCACTGGGAGAGGAGCCATGTCAGACCACAATTCCACACAACTTCTACCAAAATAACAATTCTGCTCCCAGCTGCTGCCTCTGGGTGGCTGCAGCACAAGTAACAGGAGTGTGCTGACCGATTACAGTTTGTCCTGCAAATTCTCCATGACAGGTCTCCTCTGTCATATACTCTCAACAGGGAAGTTCACTATACAATTGAAAACACTAATATTATCTGCAGTAGTCATGCTAACAACATAAACAAACCTTGTTCACCAAGGTCATTGCATAAACCAGTAGTTCCGTATCAACCCCATCCTTCTCCTCCAGTATCTCCATGATGTTGGACCATGGCTTGGCTCCTAGAAGAAAAGCAGAAACTGTTGGTTACAGTGATCAAAATGAAAAGCTACTGCAACAACACTCATCCAAGAAGTAGCACAAGTTGGAGTACATGGCCAGGTGGAACTTCAAGTGGAAAAATCCAGCTTTGTCTACAGTCTCTCCTGCTCCCCTGAGAGTAAGGTTAATGCAGACAGTGAAAATTACAGTCCAACCTATTGCAGGGATATAAAATATGGCAGGTGGACTCCTTCTGAAGGCACCAACTTCTCTCCCTCGATGACGAAGGAAGCTTTGTTAGCACAGTGTGATTAACACCAAAATTCTAAAAATCAGGTGACAGGAATTTTACCCAGCCTATCATAGGTTCACACAGGCTTCGATAAATCTTCAGCAGAGACCTACATGCTGTGCTTTCAGTGTGCCTGATGCTCCTGTTTCTGGGGCTATTGCTGAGTTGTGCTGCATTAAGGTAAGTCAGGTTAACAAAATATTGTGGCAGAGAAACAGTTTTCTCAAATTACAGGCTATGTGCCTTGGATAAAAGAAATGATCAATGAGGGGAAAAGATTTTTGCTGTGGTTCTTTCTCAAATTATTTTAATAGGAAACCTACCTACAGAACTTTCAGATATGATTCTCTCATTTTCCACTAAGAAAGGTCAAAATTTGTGCTTTTAGTTTTTTGCTTGATTTGCATGTTGATTTGAATTTGCATATTTATCTGACACCAAAACCCTAATGGTTTAGTGAATTATCGTGCTAAGAACATCAGGCAAGCAACACGCCACCCAGACTCAGCCTCTTGTGGAAGGTACCTTGTAAAACCATCCTATTTCATTTGACTGAATGGCAAGATGGTTGCATTTACCAAATTTTATCTAGGAAAACTGAAATAAATAATGAAAGACTGCCATTCAGTGGTTTTTTTTTGGTGTAAAGTTAAAGGTGAGGAGCACTAAGCAGAGAGCTTAGCCTAGAGATATACTCAATTCAACTACACAAACATAGCTGTGACTGTCTTTCAGTTTCAGAGGGAAACATGCAGAGTATTCCTACAGTCCCCATCCCCTGAACACTGTACAGATGATGCGACTTCAGGTATAATCAGGCAGCAAAATGCAAATGTGCCACCACAGCCGCCTGTCACTGGCTGATCAGTCACGCCGAGGTCTAAACTCTGCATTACCCTCTAACAGCTCTTGCTTATTAAAGATGGTATCATACATGTATCCTGCTACACAGACATCAATCTGTGCTAACCAAGGATCTGCATTTTCAAGGCAATGGCAGTGCACTGTGTGGAAAAACCTGTCTGAAAGTGAATGTGCAGACAGCAATATTTCTCGTTTTTATTCCCCTCTCAGACAGTCTCCGATCTTTACTACCGAATCAGGGCTTTTTTATCTTAAGCAAAATCAAAGGAGGAGTGGATTCACTCTCAGCTCGCTAGATGTATTTATATGCATTACTAATTAAGTGCTAATTCAAATACATGCCTGTAATGAAAACCCACTAGACACATCTTTACCAGATTCTCTATATTGTTAGGAATTTTGTACAGTGTAAGCTCAAAAGTCACGTGGAACAAATTCACTCAGTTTGCAAATTATATATGATCAGCAGGACTGATATTCTCACTACAAAAATGTTTTCCTTTGGTTTCCAGTGAAAAAATGAAAAATGGAAGGAAATAAGAAAGAGAAACAAAATGGGGAAACTATGCAAGCCTGACTTACAACAGTGCCATTTAGAAAAACAGTGAGTTGATATCAACGTTAAAAAATAATTATTTTATCCACTGCATTATTCAGTGAGAGTCCTTTATTTTTGAAGGCAGGTTCTACTCTTATTGGAACAATCCTCATTTGATTTTTAGGCAGCATCCATGTGGTTTGTTTTTTTCCCTGAATATACCAAAACTTCTTCATTATCATAAAAGAATAATTTCACGGTCACCTTGCTGTTTTCTTGCAATGCTGATATATAATTTTCTTCTAGCAACGCTGCTATTTTATTTCAGAATACAATTTAAAAAAAATTGTTGATCAGTCACACTTACTAGTAAGGCAGCCCTGTAATAACTCATCTATCTTTCAAAAACTTTTACACTGCTGCTACTAAACTTCCAAAATCTAGGCTTAAATTCCAAATTCTTCATCTGTTCTCTAACTACAGTCAGGAGGAGGCAGTACTATCAATGACTGACAGAGCTACTCCAATTTGTACCAGGTTAAATCTTTGTTTCAAATGCTTTTCCTCCATTATGATCTCAATCTGAACAGCCAAGAAGTGAACATGGAAACAGCTGTAAGGCCATCTACTACCCACCTGGGATAAGGCAGTTCTGCTGTGGAAGTTGCACCATGAACTTACTGCTTTGCTGTCCTTGGGTTAATATTCCTTGCACATATATAATGAGAACCTATAGTTTCCAACCTATGATCCATACAGCATGGGACATATGCAGATCCAGCTCAGCTCCCCCTCTCACAGCTCCCCCTTTCAGAGCCTGTGCAGTCCAGTATGCTTAAAGTGAAAAGAGACCTGTTCAGATTGTGATCATAATGAGGAAAATAGCATTTGAAGAGAAAGGTTTCATCTAGTACATATTGGAACAGCATTGCCAAAGGCATCGAGAGTACTGCCTCCTCTTGATTCTAGTTAGGGAATAGGTGAATTTCCTTCTTCACCAGATCCTGATGTAGAAAAATGATGATGTAGGAGAATGATGATGTAGCATCCCAGTAATTTTTCTGGGAGCAGATGGGGATGTTTCCATAAGGTTATGACTTTTACACGGGACTTGTGGCAAAATCGATGGGAGTGATGAAACAGGCTCAGTGAAGTGAAACAGCAGAGATCAAGTTTTGTGTGTTCTCCTGCCTTCTAATGGGTAAAATGAGAACTGCTTGACTGCCCTTTAGAGGCTTGTCACTGGGAAGAGCTCTTCATCACAGCTACTCTGACAGAAAGGCTGAAGCCTCAAATCTGATGCTACCTGTAGTGTTACGAGTAACCATGCATGGTGTATAGACAAAGAACACAGAGGTTGCAACAATTAAACCAATATTAAATTAATACAGTCTATTTTCTGAATAACATTGCCCATTGTTTGAAGTTCCATTCTGTTCTCAGTTTCCTCTTGAAGTGTTTTTACGTATTTATTTTAATGCTGTTGTTCATGTTGTAAACAAAATCTTGACATCACAACTACAAAGGATCTGCAGTTTGTATAAAGCATGAAATATCTTGCAGAACCTTGCATGAGAACTGCCACCAACTTAGAGAGCACCTGTCTCCAGCAGCTATAGGATGGAAAGGTAGTAATACTTTTGGAAAGACCTTGACATCTTGTACTCCTGGCTATTTATATGTGAATGAACTTACATCCTTCCATCATACCTACAGTATGTGCAATAATTTAGTGGAATCTAACTATGAATGAAATGGCAGGGAAAGCAGAGAACTGATAATGAGGGCCATTTGGCTTTAATCTCTGTCCTAAAATATGCTTGTGATAAAGAAGCCCTGGACAGAAAACTGCAATGCCAGCTCCACTTTCCAGAGCCTGTGCAGTCTGGTATGCTTAAACTGAGAAGAGACTGAATTTCTCTGCAGTTCTGAAACAAGAAAGTGTGGGAGAAGGGAGGAGCTAAATGGAAGTGCAAGTAGAAGCTAATCCCAACATGATGAGGACCATGCAGTTATTCACTTATGGTCTGCTTGTATCTCAGAGTAAAGCCAGTACTTCTGTGGATCTCTGTACTTCAGTTTGCATATGGATGTATTTGCACACAGAAACCACAGATGGGATCGCTTTGAAACCAGGCTGAGTTAATATGGGGTTCTACAAGTTAATCATGTGTGGTACATGTTGAAGAATTATGTCATATCTCATCACTTTGTATGTACATGAAACACAGAACTTTTATCAAAGCAGTGCTGAACTTAATTACATACCTGCAAGATTTATGACAATGGTTCAAAAAAAGGCATATTGCTTTTTCCTGCTTTTCTGTTTTGTTTCATCAGTCCTTAAAGGCAGGTACTTCTCAGTTATAAGCCACTAATTTAAAATTATAAATTAAAACGTAGCACATCCACAGCTAAAAGTGAAGGACTTCGACACTGTCTCCCACAGCATTCCTCTGGAGAAAGTGGCTGTTCATGGCTCGGGCAGGTGCACTGTTCACTGGGTAGAAAACTGACTGGGTGATTGGCCTAGAGAGTGGTAGTGCCTGGAGTTAAGTTCAGCTGGCAGATGATCCCTCACAGGGTTCCCCAGGGCTCAATGTTGGGGCCACTCCTGTTTAAAATCATTATCAACGATAATGAGGGGATTGAGGGCCCTCTCAGTCAGTTCACAGGTGACACCAAGTTAGATGGGAGTGTTGATCTGCTGGAGGGCAGGAAATCTCTAGGGAGGGATCTGGACAGGGTGGATCAATGGGACAAGGGCAATTGTATGAGGATCAGCAAGGTCCTGGTACTTGGGTCACAGCAGCCCCGTGCAGCACTACAGGCTGGAGGCAGCTTGACTGGAAAGCTGCCTGGCAGAAAAGGACCTGGGAGTGCTGGTCAACAGCAGCTGAACATGAGCCAGCGTGTGCCCACATGGCCAAGAAGGTCAATGGCATCCTTGTCTGTATCAGCAATAGTGTGGCCAGCAGGACCAGGGCAGTGCTTGTCCCTTTGTACTTGGCACTGGTGAGGCCTCATCTTGAATCCTGTGTTTGGTTTTGGGCTCCTCTCTACAAGAAGAATATTGAGATGCTGGAGCGTGTCCAGAGAAGGATAACAGAGCTGGTGAAGGGTCTGGAGCACACATCTTATGAGGAGCAGCTGATGGAGCTGGGGTTGTTTAGCCTGGAGAAAAGGAGGCTCAGGGTGGACCTTATTTCTCTCTGCAACTCCTGAAAGGAGGGTGTAGCCAGGTGGGGGTCGGTCTCTTCTCCCAGTTAACAAGTGACAGGATGAGAGGAAATAACCCTAAGTTGCATCAAGGGAGTTTTAGACTGGATATTAGGAAGATTTTTTTTTCACCAAAAGCATTGTCAGGTTTTTGAACCAGCTGTCCAGGGAAGTGGTGGAGTCACCATCTCCAGAGGTATTTAAAAGATATGTAGATGTAGCACTGAGGGACATGGCTTAGTGATGAACTTGGCAATGCTGTGTTAATGATTTGATGGTCTTAAAAGTCTTTTCCAACCAAAATGACTCTGTGACTATATTACACTGATGACCTAAAAAGGAAACTAAATATAAAACCAGAAAAAAAAAATCTCTTAAGTAGCTAAGTACAACTGCTTAATGCAAATAATTTAAAAAATAGGAAGAAGGAAAAAACTGGGTATTTGGGCTAAGGTATTTGCAAGAGTCCATGAAATAATCCACCAAAGCACAGGTATGAGAATTCCTGTAAAATCTCTCATTATGCTCTTAACATATGCACATCTAACTACATGCATCAGTTTTTCAAGTCTTATGTTGTTACTTAAGTTGTTTTATTACTTTGGGGAATGTAAATGATTGCCTAAGGCTGTTCTATAGATAGAGAAGGCAATACTTTGTTTAGGGTCCTCCGTTCTCCTTTTTCTTTAATGATTTTACTAGCATGTTAGTAGATATATGGCAGTTTGAACATATTGAGAATACCAGTGAGTTCAGAAAGCTGATGAAATACTAAGAATGACTGAAAAATGAGTCACGGTGCTCACAAGTACACAAATATTGTAATTATATTTATGCTTATGGCATTGTAAGGTTTACTGGTTTTAATTCAAAACAGAAAGCCAACTTGCAGAATTCACTGTTTTGAATTGCCCCTGCCTGCTTCCCTGCTATAAGAGATAATTTGGGTTTTTTCTTTTCAACCCATTCTGATAACTGAAAGCAAAATCTGGCTCCTTTTTCCTATTTCTGGCACAAGCTTTCTCCCCAGCCCCCAATATTTTCTTGTTTCACTTTTACCGTATCAGGTCTCCCAGACAAGTTCAGTATGGAGGCAGTTGCTCCACAGAGGGAACCTTGCTTTCAACCTCCATGTTGGAGACCACAACAATAGATCTCCTAACCTCAAAAACTCTCCTTGAGGCAAAGGAATGTTTTGCATCAAGAGAGAATGCCCCAGGAGCTTAGCGATGGCTTTGTGAGAAGAACAAGAAAGAACCATTTTTGTTCTATTTATTTGTAAAAAATACAGTATACATATTCAAGTATTTCTCATGAGCCTGAAGGGTAACAGATTTCATAGTATAATATCTGCTCCAGGGCTTTATTTTAATGTAACAACATATGGTTTTGCTTTTACTATAAAGCCTGTACTATTACTGACCTCGTCTCTCTCTTCAAAGGGATTACACTGATTAGATATCATTGTCTCTTCTAAATCAGACTGCTGCTTCCCAGAAGGAAGTGGAAAGACAGTCTTGCCCAAAGGAGCCTCTGAGGTCAGAAGATACGGGGAGGCTTACTTTGCACTCTGGTGCCCCAGGAGGCAGTCAAGTGCCTCAGTTTTCACTCTTCACTTTCCCATTATAATTAATTCTTCAAACAACCTTAGATTACACAAATACTTAGAATATGCTTTTAAGAAACGAAGGGTGTGTTGCACAAAGCGGGCATCAATGACAGCAACTCTAAAACCACTGAAAGCAGTGATGAAATGCCACCTTGATCTCAGCAGTGCTGCGATTTTGCAATCCCCTGGTAAGGCTACTCACCTCTCTTTTCATCCACGGTAGATACCGCCTGGATCAAAAGCGGTGCGTTGGATTCTGTGTACTCCACAAACACCAGCAGCAGCTTCAGTGCTGTCTTTACCACCAGGCGAAACTGGAAGAAAAGAGTGTGACTTGTCATTCTCCAAACCACAGCATTCCCAGATGTGTGAAATGACACTGGGCAAGAGGACAGCAGTCCACACCTGGTAATAGCACACGAACGGAAGAGATTAATCTGTGACAGCACGGAAAAAATGAAAGGTAGTCAGCTGGCTGAGAGTTTCATTCACTGGACAGTGCTCTCCTAGAGAAGTCCCAGCAGTCAATGAATCCAAAGGAAAGCTTAATACTGCCACATGTAACAAAAGGGTGAACATCCTAGCTCTGCATATCCCCAACATTGCTGCCCAAAGCTTGATGTACACAGAACCTACTGAGCTAACAAAGCATATATTTCTTTATTTCTCAACACATTTCTTTATTTCCTCCTTTCACTCTGAGCCTTTAATCCTGTCTAAATGCTGTATGATGGGATCATTTCCTCCTTATGCTTTCTTCTCTTCTTATAACGCTACTGTTCAATGCCTAATTTATTAAATAGATTGGTCTTCACTATTAAACACCACCTGGGATGAAGTGTGTTTAATCTCCAACTCTCCCACCCTGTCACAAAATGTGTGATCTACTGGAACTGAGCACTCAGCCTTCAAGTTTTCAAACTCAGGTTTTTTTACATTCTTAAGAGTGTGCGTTCATCAAAGACTCAGCATTACTAAAATGGATCTACTGGATATCCATAGCCAAATTCTATCCATTTCACCACAGAGCTCCCATTTCCTGAGAGGATCATTTGACTAAAAGAGCCGAGTAAGAATTTTTAGGGATAATCAAGTATATGATTACTTGGCATGATAGGTATGTGAAAAACCAACTCTCTACTTGAGGGAAGGATTTTTTAATAGGCAGGGCCCTACATGCTGAGAGGACTTTTACTGGGAGAATTGATTCCAGGTCAAATTTGCTGTACTCTCAATCTAAATAATGGATTATTATACAGTTTCTGTCAATATTGGCTAATTCCCATTCCCAATTTTTTTTTCAAGTTCTCTCAACACAACTCTCCTAAGAAGCAAAAAATCATTATTAATAATTTCATAGATACACACACATGGTCGCAAGACAGTGACTGTGTCTATATTCTAAACAAGACTGCAAGTGCAACCAGCATAGATTCAAGCTACTGTGCCCACACAGCCACCCACAGACATGCACTGGAGCTCACTTGGAGGTAATGAGCTAAAACGCAGCTTGCCGCTATTAACACACAGTTTAGCGTCCACAGTGATCCAGCTACTTTCCTAGTTTCTTGGGGTTTACCCACTCATGCAGAATTGAGCTTAATGCATGCAATGGCACTACTGGCAATACAGAATATTCTGCTGTTTGAATCTAGACTTTTTCAGGCTTGATATGTTATCAAATTGTTGAATTTTAGGGCTTACAGCCAGGAAACGCCAGTGACAAACCTGACAAGGTCCCTTAAAACTCTTGGTTAGTCTAATTTGCAGTTGTACTGCTGCAGTGATACTTCATAGATACATGGGGTAGACAAATTAAAGGAAATTGAAACCCGATAACTGAACAAATCACTTCCCCACAATTGCACTGTACATCTGTGTATTCAGCTGCCAGGCCAATACCATGGTGTTTCTGGTCTGCAGTGACATGTCTCTTAGGAATCAAGTTCAATTGTTTAATAAAAATATTGAAAGAATTTCCAAAAAGTGTCCACTTTTTTTTGTTATTTTGTAAATAGGAGTTTTATCAGGTTACTATGAACTATTCTACCATTAACATACTTCCCTGATAACCATTTACATACTGTCTTCTAATCTGATCAGGGTTTTTTACTTAGAAAGGAAAGCTTAGATATTACTTTTGATGGTTCTTAAAACCTCAAGTCTTGGCCACATGGTGACAAGGGGTTGCACTTACACTAAGTGCTGCATGGCAAAGTTCCCATACATCTCCATTTGACAGCAATCAGTGAGGGACACACCGGGCTTAACACTATTTTTGAAAATCTCTTTTTCTTCCAAAAAGAAGAACCTTTGGCAGTACCTTTGCTCAAATTGTTGCCTGCTGTCCATGGCAGCTGCTGCAATAACGAGCAAGTCCCTCTGCACCCTGCAGATCCTGCAAATCCTGTGAAGCCTCAGGGCAGCCCACTGCACTTGCACCAGACCAAGGCTCAAGCTGGCTGATTTCGGGTGCTGTTTGCAGGTATCAGCTTCCTGTGCTTAACAGCATCTGCTAACAGATAGTTTTGTAAGGAATAAATGCCACTCGCAGTACCAGAGAAAAGGAGTCACTAGAAAAGCTCTGTTTTGCTGCTTTGCTTCCCATTTTGGTACCAGAAGGATGCTGTAAGTTCAGTTCACTGTAAGTTCAATGTGCCCTGGAAGTGGAGGTGCTTTCCCCTGAGGGTGTACACCATGGGTGCTTTCTGCTTGCAGTAACAAACACTAGCTTTGAGAAAACCTGCATTTAAAACAACGCTGTTTCCTGCTTAATAGAAAATGGCATTTGGGACTCCTGTGGGCACTTTTAAGCCTGCCTGCTGCTTTGAACACTTTGGGCAAGGACAAAACCAAAACACTGCAGTCCTAGACCAAGCTGCACAATGCCTATACTGGGGACTTACCTAGCTACCCATGACCCACACAATCTTTGTGCTCATCCTGCAGTGCTTTTCAAAACTGCAGTAACAGTGCTTCTTAACAGGAGCAAGCAATCACTGAGCAGGTGCACTGCCCCTAGGAAACTGAAATCTTCAGCCAGCCAAAGCCCCTCCAAGACATCTGATAGCCTATCACATCCAGATGAAAAAGCAGTCCAGAGCCTGACATGCTCACACTAAAATCAGCTCTAATTATCCACCGTGGCACCAAGAAGTCTCTGAAAGGTCTGTTCAGGGATGCCTGGTGCCAGAACCCATGTGAAGCTCAGCCAATTTTTTTTATGTGGCCTCCCATATGATGTCCTATCTGTTAAATGTTCACTTTGTGACCACCTGTCGGCCTGAAGTTCCCATTTGTGATTAACTATTTGACTGTCAAAGTGGGAGTGCCTCAGAGCTTCCTGAGTGAGTTCTAAAATGTGTTCGTAGGACATACTGTTTCAATTCATTAGATAGCTACATTGCAAATAAAATAACTGAATCTCAAAATTGGGAGATTTCTTAACAGGAAAAAACAGCAGCAATTCACTGATGTTCTTGCTTTCCTTTGTGAAGTCATGGGACTTTTTGCCCGTGACTATCACTTTATTTCACATGATTTACCCAAATGGCACAGCAATGAGAGCAATAGAAAGTTGCTTGTTTCATATTTCATTCATAAGGAAGTGAATCATTAATAATTTGAATCACTGTTAAAAACTTCATGAGAGCTTTTAAGACTGTTTTTGGGATTTTTTTTCTGGTACTTACATGCTATTGAAGAGGGGAACAACTGCTTTCTGAATCAGCTTCACTAGTTACAGTTTTTTTTAAATCCATGGGCCGTACACACTTCTATTTCAAACAGGACTAGAAAGGCAACAAAGAGGTAGGCATGCTAGCTCAAAAAAAGTCCTGTTATTGTCAATTTGCAAACATTAGTTGTTCTAATTAAATCCAAATTTCCATCCTAAATATTGCTGCTTAGTTAAAAAAGAAGGCTCATTGAGGCAATATGCATACTCACTGGCTTGGTAAAGCCCTATTTTAACAGTTCTGAGATTAAATCAGGATTCTTGAATATCCAAACAGTGAAGCATCAAAACCTCTATTAAGCTAGAAAAGAAAGTTCACGTTGTGTTTTTGTATCATGTGCAAGCCAATTTATAGAGAGGAAATGATGTTAGCATCTTCTGGCTAAAGATAAGAACAAGCCAGCAATGCAAAAGGAAGAAGAAAAATTATAAACCTTTTCCCTCTGACTCGCTTTACCTTATACAGTGCAGTTTGGCAATCCCTTCCCTTTTTATCTCTTTATATTTAGACAATTACAGACTCAGCCAAGGATACCATACAACAGGCTACAAAACTCATGTCTCATGGAAGGGCTTATCCCAGTTGTTAATCACTTGTCTGGAAAGGCTTTAACCTTTACAAGGAATGTTGTCACAAAGTTCATTGACTTAGAGACCAAAGCAATATTTGTAGAGTTCAGATTAAAGCATTCAGGATTCAATTATTTTTCTTTTTAAAAAGGAAGAAAGTAAAAAGAGAATAGAATAAAAATATTTTACTTTGGGAGATGTAGCTACTGAGGATTTACACTATTCAAATTTGAAGGAGAAATGGGCACTGGATTTTTAAATAAAGATTTACTATAGCCAAATCCTCTGAAACCTAATCCAGGTGCAGACATGGGCTTACTGTAGGTCACGTACTTGTCCTCTTGGCAGGATACAGCCAGGCAAAGCTGCAGCTGAAGAGATACTCAGTGCAACCACTGTTCAGCCTGCCAGGGAGAGGTGCACAGGGAAGCTGGAACCCTTTCCTGTGGGGTGCAAAGATGCCCCCAACTTCAGATCTAGTGCGGCAGGAAGAGCCCCTTGGCAACCCACTGGCACCTGCAATGCAGCTCAATTTCATGTTTCACAAAGGGATAAAATCACCTTCTGGTCACAAAAGGAGGAAAGATCTTCCTGGAATGGAAGGTTTTGTATACATATTTAAATAAAATATATATATATATATATATACATATATATAAAATATATATAGTGTATATATATAAATCCACTATTTATTATAATAAACAACAAACATATAAAATAAATATTAATACTATATGGTAATAGTATAATATATAATATTATCATAATACATTGTTTTCCTTTGTAATAATCAAAAAAAAGAAACAAATATTGAGCTTGAGAGAATCTCAGAGTAATAATTTAAGTTGGAATGGCCCTAATATGATTTTCCTTCTCAGCTTAGATGAAAAAATCCAGTTCCCTTCCTCATATACCACGTGTTCTACCCCATCACACCATCATGGTGAGCCCCTGCTGGACTTGCACCAATAGAGAAATATCTATCTCATACTGAGGAGCCCAGCACTGGACTCCTGAACTCCTGATGCAGTCTTATCAGCACCAAACAGGGAGAGGCATTTCCTTCAACTTGGTGGCTACACTCCCATCAGCCCAGCCCGGGATGCAGTTGACCTTCATTCACACAAGGGCACACTACTAACTCCTGCTCCAATTCATATTCTCTTATTCAGAATGAGTAGACAGAATCAAATGATGTGATGCTAAAAGAAACACCTGTAATTTCCCCTGATTTTAAGAACAGAAGGGATAATGGCTTTAAATGGAAAGAGAGTAGACTTATATGTTAAGAAGAAATTCTTCACTGTGAGGGTGGTGATGCTCTGGTAGTGGATGCTCCATTCCTGGAAGTTTTCAGGGCCAGGTTTGATGAAGATTTGATAAACTGATCTAGTGGAAGTAAACCCAGTGGCAGAAGGGTTGGAACTAGGTGATCTTTAAGGCTCCTTCCAACCCAAACCATTCTATCAAGTGATTCTATGTCATCCCACTACTTTTTAATTAATATGAAATTTTCTGTAATCTCTGGAACAACGTCATTTCAGTGTTTCACAAGCTGTTCACCTGTATTTATGTAAAATGATGTCTCCACTGCATCCAGCATCTTAATGAACCTTTCCCACATGTGGCCTGCAGAAAGCCAGCCAAGAGCTCCAGCACTGAGTGCAGAAGCAGGAAGAGCCACCTCTGGTGTGGTGACTGGAGCTCAGCGGTCTCAGAAGCATGCAGGGCTGGCTAAACATCAGAAAGAGCCTTAATCTACAGCAAGAGCTTTGGAAATGTGTTGCACAGAGTGCTTACATAACCCAGACAGAACTGGGTCTTGGGGTGCCAAACAAGCAAGGGGAAAGACATTAGGGGGTAAAACATTTGAAACTCCCTAATACTAGGATTTGCAAGTGCCTTACAGAACATAGAAACAATCCAAGTTCTTTCTAGACTCTCTCTTCTCCATTTGAGGTCAGTTACATCACTCCAAAAACAGGTGACAAGTCTATTTAGTAATTCAGTTCCTTTTTATTCATAGTTCCTGAAGGCAGGAATGATCACAAGAATGAGATCCTTCTGTGTCACCTAAACCAAGTGTTTCTAATCAGCCTTATTTTTCATCAGAATTTTAAAGCAGCATCTTTTAAGGATGAAAAATCTAGAAATTCAAATAACCTACAGAATACCAAACAAAACCTTGTAAATGAGTGTAACCTTCCTTTACCAGAAGGGAGAAAGAATTCATACATGCTGGGGCCCTAAAAGCTGCTTTATGGACCACAGTGAACACAGGCCACTTCCTCCACTTTCTTTTCAGAGAGGCAGCATCTGCCCAAGTCACAGGGTGTGCATGGCACAGGGAGGATCACAAAGCTGGGAAGCAACACTCAAATACAGTATGCATAAAATATGTGAATAATCCCATCCTAGGTACTGAATATTGTGTACACCTGGGCATTTTACATCATTAGGGATGTAACTATTAAACAATCTGTGTTTCTGTGGGCTGCTGTACCAGTAGAGCAAATAAGACTCCATGTGATGCCATATACATGTTTCAAGCAATGAGATTTTTATAAGTTGGAGTATATAAAAATAATGCTAGGTACCATTTTAATATTCAGCCATTTTTGCTCAAATCTTCAAAGAGGGATGCTTAAATAAGGCAAATAACCTGTTGCTAAGTGCTTTTCAAGCTCTGGATTGAAGGTGTGAGAGGAGTTAGATTGAGATGAAAACCCCTATAAGCTTAGATGCAAGATGCTCCAAAATCATCAGTTAAACAACAGTCTTTTTATTCTGAATGTTCCTTTAAGTTTTTTCCTCCACAGAATGTGTAAGGCTAGGAATGGCAGAAAAATACATGCATTTACTATTCTGAAAATGAAGTTTCTCAGAACTTTGCAAATGGTTTGGGTAATGATTATAAGTTCTGTGCACTGCTACATATGTGGCGTGCATCTGTCATTTATCTGTGGTGAGACTTCTGACATGAAGAGAAGGAAGGCCATTAAAAAGAAATTCATCTGGCCTACCAACAAAACACAGGGATAAGCAAATAGCGATTAGTGAATGGTCAACAGGAAAAAAAAAAGGCTCATGCCTGGAAATTATAATTTACACCATCAATCATGGTCCACAAGAAGGGGAAAATATGAAAATAAATCTGTACACAGAAGCGGGCAATTCATACAACAAATCAAAGCATACTGCAGGTCAAAGTGGCTCTCAGATGAATACATGCAGTTCTGATGGGAGCTTTGAAAGAATATGTTTGGGGTAGAAATCAGCCCTGTATTAAGTCCTCAGTCCTCAGCTACCTCAGCTACCTCAGCTACCTCAGAAACGTAGCTTCATTTCTCTTGCAGCAATTGCCACATCATACAGACATTGTTTGAATAAACCTGAGGCTGCAGTGGTTGGAACAAGACAGGAGATGCTATGGGATTTTTTTGAGCATTCACCTCTCCTCCTATTGGAATACCAGTGACAATATTGAAAAGGTGGGGAAGTGATTTTCTCCTCCTGTGAAGTAGTCTAAAATGACATTTTTCTTTGTCTTATGACAGGATGAATGAAAGACCATTCACAGCTCTCCAGGACAGCACACAAAGTGAAAGAAATCTTGCTCTGCTTTTCTCCCCTACAAGCAGACCAATCCCCTCAGTGTCTCCCATAAGAACAGTTCATTGTGTAAAAATTGCATGTAATTATTGGAGGACAGGGTAGGACTTGGAGATTACAGGACATAAAAGGATTAAACTTCTTTACTCTCAGGTGACTCCTGAGCTAGTATCCTTTGCACCTTTGTCAGGGGCCCAAACACAGGCCTATTAGGTATTAAACAGTTTTGAGCACCTTTCTATTTTGCTTTTTCAGATATTGCTGAAACAGAAGGGTTTGGTTTCAATTAAAGTTTTAATTTTTTCCATTGGAAAACACAAACCAAAAATATTTCATTGGAAATTTGCCATCAGCCTGTGTCCAGACTGGGAATTATGCTTCACTTGTAAAGATTTACACTCTTGATTTTATTTTCTTTCTGTCTTCGGACTGTGCAGTTTCATTGTTTTCAATCTGTTGATTCTTTTATTAACCAGTCCCAAACACTGGTATCTTTTAGTACTCCAGGCAAATAAACACCATCAGTACCTCTAAAACTGTCTTCTCTGTCCAGATAAAGATTGTGATCGATTTATCTTAAATAAGTATAAAACACTTAGCTTGAGAGAAACCACAGTAACATGAGAACCAATTTCTGGTTAAACTCATGCTTGTGTGTAATGTGCTATCAAACATGATAAGGAACAGACCTCTTTATTCTCTTTTTGTCTTCTACAAACATGCAGCTTATTTATATATAGCACCAGTTTTCTAGCATTTTCCTGTTATGGATCACAGAGTAAAATTGTCTAGTAAAGTCTGCTCCTTTCATGAGATGGCAAAATATTGGATGGGTACATACTAAACTAGCTTTATGCAAAACCACCACCAACAAAATATTATGATATGTATAATGTCATTCTAATACAGCTTAGAGTATGGAAACATACTGCCTGACTAGGCAATTTTTTGGTAGTTCCTGCAAATGCATGACCCTAAAGTCTGCAAGTCACAGTCAAACCAGTTTAAACATGACAGGTCTTTCGGAATTAGTCATATATCTATTAAATACAATGTGTGTTTCTGAGCAGCAGAATAAATGAAAAAGAACCTTGTTTCTCTTGAACACTACCCTGATGATCTGTTCAGCAATGGATGCAACAGTGAGATTTCATGTTTTGGTGAATAGTAAGGTAAGTAGATAATAAGCAACAAGATTTGAAACTATGCAGAATCAGAATTCTGTATTAGAAATGAGTTTGCAAATGAAAATTGATCACAAGAATGGGGTTTGTGTGCCTACATAGGGGAAATATGATTAAGGCCATTTGGCACCTCTTTTTTTTTCTTATGACTGAGAAGTTACATGCTGAGCTTTCCAACCAGCCCCCTAATTTGATGTATGATGTTAGCCTTGAACTGCACTGTCCTCAACAGATGGTCATTGGGCTGAACCTCTGGCAACAGGAAAGATTTGAGAGATTGGCAGTTTCAGCAACTTCTTTTCCTTGGGCAGGGCCAAGTTGATATTTCCTTAGCTGTGTTACAAAAAAAATGGGAGAGGAAAAAATTTTTTATGAACTTAATTGCCGATAGGAATTTATCTTCACTCCCTGCTCCAAAATCCCTTTCATATCACACTCTTTTAGCTTTTGTTATACTGCTGAATGACATCTTGGCTTGTGAAAACATCTAATGTAATACAAAGTCACCTTACTCAAGAAAAAAAGCAATTAATTTTGAAGAGAGAAGGCGTTCAACAACCTATTACTGAGGTATCTCATGCAAAGCATTTAAGGATCTGAAAAAGTCATCTCTAATTAATCAAGTTATGCAACAGTTCTATGATGCACCCTGTGATTGATCACATTTTATGTACAGAAAAGCTGAAGTACTGTACATTTAAAAGGCAAAACAGAAGATGTAACATTGCATCTTATTTCCTTTTTTTTAAGCCTCCAAGTCAATATTTGACTAACGTGTGTTTTCAGAAATATTTTAAATTCCAAATGCGGTCTTCAGATTTAAGATCAAATTACTACTGTATCATTTTCTTGAGAGATTAGAAATTATGTAGAAGGAAACTCACTTGCTCCACATCAATTTTCCATACCAAACTACTTTCTTCCAAGACCTACTCCCTATCATAGTCAGACCTCTGATTTAATATAGGCTGTTGACCAGAAATTTCCTCATGACAGCAGCAGAGAGTGCGTCACAAGCTTCAGACCTGCAGTATGTTTGATATAGGAACTGTGTACAAAGCAGCATATCAAAACTTCAGTGTTTTCAGGACATTAATTTTCCTCCTGACCAATACACAGAGTGGCTCAAGTGGAGCTCAGAGGTCACCCTGTCCCTGATTGTGAAAGCCATCACTAATAAAATGAATGAATTATGGTCAAAGCCAGAGGAAAACAGAGAAATAACAAAACTATTAGAGTACCTTCTCTTGGAGCCTCTTTACAAAATTAAACCCACTCAAATACATGACAGCCATGAGGAGCACAGCATTTTCATCCTTGTTTCCTTAGGCAGCTGTGCTGTTCCTCCCCCTGCCTACTTCTGGACTCTTTCCTGTAACTATGGGATCTACCTGCCCACTGCATTGTCATTCTTGACAGTAATGGAACTATGTTCCTATTCAAGTTGAAAATGGCATTACAAATGACTCCACATCAGCATTCTCATAAGAGAAAAGGAAGTTTCCAGTCATTTTGAAAGGGACCCAGCTAGAAAATTATTTCTCAGGCAGCTTTCCACCAGCCATGCTGCAGGCTGCCATTTGCACCAAAGACAACAGACACGGGACATAGAGCAGGACTGCGCCACCAAGAACATGTGGGATGGCAAGGAAAAAGCAAGGAAGAAGGAAAACAAAGATAACAAATTGCTTCATTAGTTCCACTGCTTATGAAACAACTTGCTAGAGTTAGTGGCCTTGGCAATGTCCTGTTTAAATAATATCAAGATAGAGTTCAAGGACCCTAGGGGAAAAAACTATTTGAGTTTACAAGTACAGTGGAAAAGTACTCTATTATTATTCTGTGGTTTTCTGCACGTG
Organism: Corvus brachyrhynchos; assembly: GCF_000691975.1. Taxonomy (NCBI): domain Eukaryota; kingdom Metazoa; phylum Chordata; class Aves; order Passeriformes; family Corvidae; genus Corvus; species Corvus brachyrhynchos. The sequence continues at coordinate 1,954,535 of NW_008239054.1, read as the reverse complement.
AAATTTGTTCTTTCAACAGTTTCATTAAAATGTACTCATATTAAATACCCAAACTATGGCTGTGTTTAAATAACTTCACCCTGTAAGTTTAAGGATATGGTTAGCAGTCCTTTCCTGACACTGTCCAATCTCATAGACAACATTTCAACAGCAAAAACACAAAATCACAACAACCTATGAATAAAATGTGTGGAAATGGTTGAAGACAGTATGTCAATTAAGACTCCAAATTATAAAATATTACCTATTGCAACATCTTGCTTAAGCAATTCATTGTTAATAGGTTATTCTTTCTAAGCATCCTAAAAAGTGACAAAGCGGTTTGAACTACTAAAATGATAAAACTGTTGAAAGAACAAATATCACATGTTAAACCATGGAACAAACCCACCACAAACTCTTCTTGGAAGAATACCTAATAAAGTAAAACTAGAGAAAGGACATATATATATATATACACATATATATACACACACATATATGTATATATTCTACTTATTAGTAGAATGATAAGAGTACTAGTATTTTGCTCTATGTATCGACTGAAGATTTTTCTCTATTCTCAAACTTCTGAATATTACCAGGCACAAAAAGTTACTCAGAAGCAGAGGTTTGACTGCAAAACCACACACTTATTTACCTTTGGACAATTTGCCAAATAAAGTTAACGAATAAAGATACTTTTGGGGGACATCTGAACATATTAGAAGCAGTCACATTTCTCCAGCAATCATCTGTTTTTCTGTCCCAAGTCTGGAAGAGGTCGCTATCCCCAAATCCAGTTCCCATCATCAGTCTAGTCCAGATGCTTTTTTATTTAAATCAAAAGAACTTCAAGATGAAAACAAAAATGTAAGAGACCAGACACATTTCCAGCTTCCCATGTGGTGGGTTTCTGAAGCAAGTGGCAGAATACTTCATGGAGCCATTCAGAAGCCATGGGGACACAAGTCACTGCATATCAGCTTAACTACACAGTCCTAGCAGTGTCAGCTTATTCTAACTCCCTCCTTTGCTGAAAGATGACAGGGATGGAGATATTCTCAATTTTGATTTTCATAAATGCTAGCAGGTATGCAACTTCTGCATACAGCTGGACAACTGCAAGAATATATGATACTATTGTAGGTACTCTCACATTACAGTGATAACTATTTTTTAAGAGTTACAAAGTTCAGTGTTCAAAGAGAAAATGTAGTTCTGCTATCTCAAGCTACCTCCTTCCTATGACTTGTATCAACCAAACTCATCATCACATCCATCCCCAATTTTACAGCAAATCAAACAAACATACAAACTAAAAATACATATGCTTGGTTTTGAATCACAGAAATGTGAAAGAGTTGGAAAAAGACTCTTCAGACTCCTGCTTGGATAAGAGAAATTGAATTGTTTCCATACAGCACTTCTGGTGATGTGGCCAAGGCTTCCCAATATGGGCTTAACTCTAACCACACTCACATTCACTTGTGTTCCAAAGGTCTACAGATTAGATGAAGTTAACTTCAGCTTCATTAACTTCCATGTCCAGATCCCAACTGTAGTTTGATTAAAAGCAAATTCCTTTGTTAAAACTCATAAAAAGGATCTGGCTTTTAGAGTTTTCCTCAAAGTATAAAGCAAACTTCTGTGGGTACCACTACAGCAGGAAAAGGAAGAGGAAGTGCAGGGTCAATCACTTAAGGATTGAGGTTGGAAGGGATCTCTCTGGAAAGCCACCTACACTTAGTTGTCCAGTACTGTGTCTAATTTATTAAATGTGGCTAAAAATTAACAGATATATAAAAAATATGAATTAAAAAAAAAGGTGATTCTTAGATACATATTTTAAACCACCGTTTATTTTTCAAAGCATGACACCTGCAACTTATTTTCTGCTTCTCTCTCACATACCCTACCAGCCCCCAAACACACATATACTGAAAGGGGCAAAAAAATCCATAATGCTTATTTTCATCGGATCACAGTGATTGCCTAATTTCAGTGTACCAAAGCAGTTCCACATCTGTTAAGATTCAAATGCCCATACATATACCCAAAATGTACTTTTCAGTTCACAAATCATGTGAAGACAAGACCTTTTATGCAATGAGATTCAAGTAGTTCTCTGGACACCAGGTGTGGTCTGGGATTACAGTAAAAATCTGTGATATTGTAGCTTAAATGATTTACATTTTGTCAAGCACTTAAGACAATACTGAGTGGTTGGCTGAGGAACCTCCAATGACTCACAGGATTTGTGTTTCAGCTCCCCAGCAGTACCACAGTAATAACAACGCTTGCTTTGGGTCTAGTCTGACAGCAGACAGAAAGGGATAGAAACATGTTTTCTATACAGCAGAATTGGAACATGGCTATGACAAGTATTCAAGGCTTGGAAACTCATGTTCAAAACTGACAGGTCCAGCAGAGCTTCTGAACTAACCCATCTGCATGTGTAGTCTCCCTACAACGTACTTTTCTGGAAATCCGGATGTGCAGCTCAAAAACAAGCCTGGACTAGGTTCCTACCTCCCAAGTGAGATTAAAAGAGTCTCAGAAGTGCAACAGAACATCCTCTGAAATCACTCGAGATGTGACCACAAGACTAAAAATACCAAACAGCAATATGATAACTGAAGTCAAATATGTGCCTGTATGTTCCTAGGAGGCTGTGGCTACCAAGCTACAGGTAGGTTTGCAGCCGTGGTGACCAGGACAAGGATCAGATTCCAGAGTCTGTATTTCTCTTCATTTGACCCTTAGTGCACTGTTCTGGACCTAAACGCTAAGCACAATTTGACCAAGCCACTGCACAGTGAGATGTGCCTCTATTGTGGCATTATTTAACACATATTTCAGTTTTGTTTTGTCAGAATGAAACATATTTCAGATGCAGTATTTAAGAATTATTCAGCATCTGGGACTAGTATAGTTTTTAGCCAAGTAATTGCCATAGTCATTCAAAGAGCTGAACCCACAGAAGCATGAGATCATAATCAGCAGTGATTTGACTTGCATCATAGATCAGTTTTGAGCTGCTTTTTCAGTTCTTTGGGACCAGTACAGAAAGAGGGATAGAGAGGAGATAGGGGGCAAAAAACCCCACCAACAAAAAAACCCCAACCCTTTCTTTTTCCTGAACTAACCACCACAGATTACTTCCACTTTCTTCTGAAGTCAAGAGTAACTGCAGACAAAATCTGTAGATACAGTGATGCCCTAATGAGGGGCAGCAGTTCACAAAAGCAATAAAATAAACTGCTCCAGAACACGATCCTTTGTATCCAAGAAAGCTCAACTGAAACACACTGTGGTAGCTGTGTAATGTCTGATGGGAATAGTTCCTATAGATTTAGCCAAGAGCAAATGTAATTGAGATTTGACCCTTTCAGTGCAGTAGAGCACAAGTTTTGAAGAGGTGACTTTATTGAGAGTACTAAAATCCCACTGAACTCTTACTTTTGGTGTTATTTTGCTTGTTTTTAGAAAGATTTTCATGGTAGGCTCTCACAGCACTTAACAAGGAACACTTACTTAAGCCTCTAAAGAGTCCATAAAAGAGATGAGAAGTATTATGGAGAGACCATGTGAATAGCATGAAAGATACTACCGCAGTGACCATGGAAACACCAGAAAAAAAGGGTTTTTCTGGTGCTGTTTCCACCCCCCCATCCCCCCCAAGTTACTACATGAGCACATTTCCTTTTATAAGAGCAAAATGTCTCACAATATTTGAAAGAATTATTTTAGGCTTCTACATAGGGATTTAGTTGAACAGTTCTTGAATATTATTCTTATTAATAATAAAAATAACAACCACAACAGTTTTGCCAATGCTACAGAGCAAATTAAGAGTCTTGATAGACAGTTGCCTGCTTTAACCAGGAAAATAAGATCTCAGAACCTGGAAGGGACTGCATTTCAGTCTTGCTGCCAGAGATCTTTCTGTACTGCCTCTGAGTAGTACAGCAGATCAGCCTAAATGCATAATGCCGAACTAAAAATCTTTGCAAGCTGGAAGTCCTACTGCTCCTCCCTAATTACTGAGTCATGTTTTTTTTGAACCCATATATCCACAGCACAATTCACAGGAGAATCAGTGCTGCTCTAGCTCAGCATAACCAGCTACAACTCATGCTCTGAAATCATGTCTTTAACTGCAGCCCTGACTTTTTCCTTTGAGCTCCTAGACAGCTTCCCACAAATGGGTATTGTCTGTTCAGGATGGCAGGATGAAGGCTAAAAAGCTGTGTAAGCTATGGAGATGAGTAAAATTAACCAAATAACAAAGTAGAGGCAATAGGCTGCTACAGATTCACAAATAAATATTTCACATTTGCAGCTCAGAAGAAAGCTCTGTGTTCTGAGCCCCCTAGAAAAACAAACACGTAAAACAACTACTTTTAAAAACAGAGACAGCCAGCAGCTGCAGCTTAACTATTTTACAATACATCTTTCCCAGCCATGGGAGTGGGACGAGGATGTGCTTGCCAGCCTCTTCAAAATCTGTGCCCTGGCAGTATTCCTCAGCAGGCAGCCAGGTAGTTCCTCCCCAGCACTTTGCAGACAAAACCATAAAATTCCATGATAAGTAATGCCATCACCTTGATGAAGCTAGGTGTGTTAGAAATACATGGAGTTGAAGAGAACAACTCCAGATTACAAAAAATACCCCAAAAGTGATGATGTATTTCCTCAGACACGCAGAGAGATTCATTAGTTGTATGAAGCTACAAATACCCAATACTAAAGGATACCAGCTGCCTGAAAGGATAGCACAACTCAGTTTATATCAACAACCTGTGCTAGATATTAGATGGAATGGGTGTTTTAATGCACGTAGTCCTCCTCAACATTGTATTCTCTAGGAGCATTTTGCTCCAGTCCTGTCCTCACACTGTTTATTCATATCCATCTGTGCCTGCTAGGTGGTGCTGTGGGATGGCTTTTCTAAGGCAGAAAAGGCAAGCTTGCTTGTTTCATTCTCCTCACTGATATTTTTTTCCTTCTGCATGAGAACAGCTGCAGTGTTTTCTGTATCTTGGCTGTACAGGATGTGTCCTGTCAGGACTTCTGTCAAGCATGCAGTGGCCACCACCGGGGATGCTGCTTCTCCAGAGTAGTCAGAGAAAATGAGTGTATCAGCTTTCATCTGCATGTGTCCATACCATACAGGAAAGCTGGAACCTCAGATAGAGGCACAAGGTATTAGTCTAAAATTCTCCAAATTTTAATTTCCCTTTGGTTCTAAAGATACAGGACATTTAAACAAACTCTTTTCCTTGACAAAGAAGGATTTAAAATTAAATCAGACACACAAATCAAAAGCATGGTTTCCCAGGAAAGAGAAAGACAAACTTCTGGAGGTCCAATGAGTGAAACGTCTCCCTTTTTCCCTCTCAGACTGCAACTAAGGCTGCAGGTAGGTTGATGAAAGGCAACCTACTGCAAAAATTTCAGAAGACAGCCCTTTGAAAAGGGTGGTAATCAGAAGGATGCTGGTTTAGGCTTCATTTTCTTTCTGTAACTAACCAATAACTCAAGTGGCAGGATGCTATCAGTGCTATAACATCCACAGTATCATAAATGGTGCAGACTGGGACTGAACTATTCAGACCGGTAGGTGAAGTAAGTCTGGTGATGTCCATCTGTTCCACATAACTTCAAGTCGGTTTAGCCAAAGATGACAAATAATCCTAACCCACCCTTCTGAGCAGAAGGGAAATAAAACAAAACAACCTCCAAAATGAGTAACTGCAGTACTACATCATATGATGACATCAAGAAAACTTTGTGCTTGGTTTTCAGATCCTGTCCCATGGCCCAATGCCTCAGGACACCCTCGGAGCCCTTGCTGTTCCTATAGAAAAGCCACCCTAGTAAATGCCAATGTGTCTTTAACACAGCCTTCAACTTCTGTGTAGTGAATTGACATTTTCTGTCTGATGCTCTGCTAGGAATGATCTTCCATTGCCAGAAACTGTACTTGGGCATTCACATTACATCCTTTCATCAGAAGGGGATGACAAGGAAACAAGAAGGGAAAATTTTGCAGGCCAGCGACGGAAGCTGAAGTATATATCATGATTCTGAAGAAGTTTGCCTCAAATCTCTCTATTGGATTCACAGCTATTACAGACATCCATCTGAGCAGTGCAGATCTGGAAGCAAACCTACTTTCCGGTGGTCTGTCATGTCTTTCCTCCTACAGCCATGCACAGCCCTTACTGCAAAAGGCTCTACAGTCCCCGTGTGCCTGGAAGAGTGGCTCAAGAGGCACCAAACATGACAGGAATGTGTATTTGTGGAAGCTAGACTGCAAGTGAGAAAGGCAAAAAAAGAGACATTACCTGAACAGAAAGCACTGCAAACCACAGAGACTGGTAGTGACACAGAGGAGCAAAAATTACGAATTTTTGGAATTTAGGAATTCTATCTTCTCTATTCAATAAATATAGTAAAACATTTTAATAAATTTAATGTACATTATACATTATATATTTTTAATATATAATGTATCTTCAGGAAAACACAGTGAACTAAAACACAGTCCCCAGGGATTAACAGTTTTGAGGCAACTCCATACATTAATACCTGTGGGAGTAATTTGTCCCACTTTACCCTCTTTTTGACAAGACAGCTTTGTCACATGCAAAGCTTAATTTGGGAAGTGGAAGTGTTCAAACTGCAAGTTAGAGAAGTGTTACATTTCCCTCCAAAATCATAACAATAAGATGCTTAGACAATCACACAGTGACATTTAAAGAGCAGTGGAGAAGAAATGCTTTCTGAGAGGTTGCTTTAATTTTATTACTGAGCTAAAGAAGGAAGCTGTTACACACTGCTGGAAATGAAAAAGACAAAGCATACATTTACTACAGTTCTGTGTCTTCTACTAAGAAGAGGAAATTCAAAATAAAAGGGGCCAATCTACAAAAATTCCATGCTGGCTGAGGTATTAACAGCATTTTATATATTGAACATCACATTCTTGTTTTTTATTAATGTGGTCTTCAAAAAGGAAAATAGTGGAGAGATAGAGGGGGGCAAACCAGGAAGCATCTGAACTCCTTGTTCAATTGCTGTGATCAAAGAGGGTCAGAATATGGGAAGAGAGTACACAGCATGCCCAGATGAGACTCATTTCAGTGTATCATGGGAGGCAGCTAGAGAACCTGCTGGTATGCTGGATATTATTCTGGAAAGTCTTTATATGGTATAAACTACTACTAGAGGACTGTGAAGGGAAAAAAAAAAAAAAAAAAAAAAAAAAAAAAAAAAAAGAAAAAAAAAAAAGGAAGAAAGAAAACCTATAAAAGAACCTTCCTTTTGATCTTGATCTTATGAAAAGTAATTGAGGTCCACACATCTTACCAGACCTCTTTCTTCCTAAGGACAAGTCCTGTAGCTGAGGAGACCAACATAAAATCTTTGAGGTAACCACAGTGAGCCCTGGGCGATAACCTGGTGAGAGACCTGAGCTGGCTGCAACTCAGAGGTTCCTTGGGGTGCACTACATGCTGAATATAGAGCCATCATGTGTGTTTGGGTAGCTTCCATTTTTGATACAAAATATTTTTTCTGTTATCCAAGTATATTCACCTAGTAGCCCTTGCTTTAAAGAACAACTGTATCTAAATACAAGAATGACAAACATTTTTGAGTGATGCCAAAAGAACAGATATGGTAACAATTAGTATCGGCTTCAACTTTCACCTACGTATCTGTCTTTACGTATAATCTGTTCTTCTACGCCCTTATGTTCTTACTCCAGGGCTCTAAAATCCAAATACCAATTTTCCAGATGAGGGACCACGGCAAAAAAGGATTTGAAAACTGGTTCAAGAATGTGCCTGGAAGCTGGATTCAGCCTGGGTTTCCCAATGTAGAAACTCTCTCTAGCTGGGCCATTCTTCCAGGCTAAGCTACAAGCAAAACACTGGTATATTAACTGCTGCGTTGGCTGAACTGTCTCGGATCTGGTTTACATGACGCTGCAAAAAATGTTGGATACCACCTTCTTTCCTGCAGGCAGAATTCCACTCCTGCACTATATATATGGGAATGAGGACAGATACTGATTTAAGAAGAAAATTAGGATGAATTTAAGAGGAAAAATAAAGGCAATGAAGTATATACTAACTTAGTTTCTGTTCAAAAAAGAGGACATTCAGGAAAATAACTGAGAGAAGATTAAGTAGCACAAGTCTGCAGAAAAAGACAGATCCCATAGACCTCACAGCAGCAGCCACAGAGTACACAGCAGTACACAGCAGATTCAAGTCATACTTTTAGAGGAGTAAGACCTTGCACAGACAAACATTTGAAGAGACTTCGTGTGGAATTTCTTCTACTTCCATGCAAACTCTCCTTGCATTTCTGCAAAATCCTGTAAAAAGGATCCACACCAGTTGTGTGGTTCTCAGAAATCTTTAATAACAATTTAATAGTCATCAAAATAGAGGTGAGAGGAAGAAGTAACTTGGTAATGAAGTTTACTACAAACAGTGAGAAAACATAAGTGATTAACAAAAACATCCTACCCACATCCTATGAATTAATTGAACTCTGCTTCTCACAGAATAAATATCATACTGTATTGAGATAAATATGTAAACTGAGCTCAAAGCTCTGTTAAAATAAGGACGGAATACCTATATTCTTCAAGCCTGATAGAGTAAGTAAAAATTAATCATAATGCCCTTTCTTTAAAAGTCATAAAATCCCAAAATGTTAACACCTACTCAAGAATGCAAAAGGTTGGCCACCTCCTTTCTCCTATACAAGTGCAAGAGTCTTCTCAGCACCACGACTGCAATGCTCCACCCCCATATGCTACGTTCTGCTGGTAGAATAACCAAAATTCAAGACACTTAATTAAGTCTCAAGAGATCTGGATGCCAGGTTTGTTTCCTATACTGGTCTCACCATGCAGTTGAGATGAGGTACTGGTACTTTGTGGAAACACACCCATTCACTAGGGTGCTTTTTCACGGAATTACAGAATACTCTGAAATGGAAGGGACCCACAAGGATCATGAAGTCCAACTCTTAAATGAATGGCCTGTACAGGGATTGACCCCACAACCTTGGTGCTATTAGAACTGTGCTGTAACCAACTGAGCCAATCTCAGGGCAGTTTCTTATGTGTCATTGTGATCTATCTCCTGTACCACACATGCCACTGACATGGTCCTGTGAGTGTAGGCAAGAAAGAATGACTGAGCACAGAGGGTATTTGTCAGCATTACTGGACTTTTTGCAAATGCTTATTTTAACCATTAAATAGATTGAGAAAACTGTATCACTTGACCTTCACTAAATGTTTGAGCTAGCAAATTTGAGATTGGTGACATTTCAATGACTATGCACCAGAAGATGTTTCCCTGCTCTCCAGTTAAACTTTCTAACAGCCCACATGCCCTCTGCCAAGCACCACAGCCACTGTCAGAAAAGATACATCACTTTTAACACCTAAGAGCAACAAGACCAGAAAGTAGGCAACCCTGCAAACTGAAGAATTACACATCAGAGTTCATGAAAGTGTTCCCAGAAATTGTGCAGACACAACTGCTTATTTTAATTTTAATACACTCCTGAAAATGAAGCTTATTAAACTCCTGAGTTAGGACTATTGATATTTCTACCCTGCAAAATGATAACATTGCTGTCCCAAAAGGTTTTGCATAATGACCACAATGTGCTTTATACTGGTCAAGTTGATTTCTGCATTTAGATATGCATAAAAATCTCATGTGTATACCATACCATAAGCCTGGATTATAACTAGCTTCTTTTTATCCTTAGAGCAGCCCTCTTATATTTCTTCATTCTGTTTCACCTGACAACTTATGTTTGAAAATTTTCTATGTTTTTTTGGTCAGGCAATTGATTTTATTGTCAAAGACATTTCCCACTGGTGGCTTCAAGCATGCTGGAAAAAGTAGGCTTCATTTTCTTTAGTCTCAGCCCTCAAAACAGACAAACTGTCTGACTGCTCCTTCTCCTTTCACAGCAATGCTGGACATAATGCCCATTAGAAAACACCAGGAGCTAAGAGCAGATATTAACAGCCAGGGCGTGAAGCA
>NW_008239054.1:1938983-1944413 GCF_000691975.1 Corvus brachyrhynchos | reverse complement strand
GAGACAAAGGCAATTTTAAAAGCTAGCACTGGCTTTAGGGTTGTTTTTCAGTTTCCCCCCCACCTAATTCTAGTATAACTCTTGCTTTTTTCCTTCTTTGCGCCTTTCCTTCACAGTGAGAAATTTGTACATCTGCATAGATGCATGGTACTTTCTGGGAATGGCTGGACATATTTCACTCATCTCTAACCTCACACTTTCTTATACAGTTTTGAACAGATGAGACTGAGTGAAAAGTTGGGTCTGAACATTTGCCACATTGTTGGCAGTTAATCATTACATTTTCTCATTCCCCACTTCAAACGAGTTGAAATCAGATCTCTGATGTCTTGTGAGGGAACTGTGTGTTTTCTAGTATCTCCTTAATCTACAAGAGTTCATTTTGAACACAGAAAAATGTGTATTCATCCCTCCCAAACACTCAGAAGTGAATGAAACAGATGGAGTTACAGGAATAGTTAGTGCTGCAGGACTCAACTACTTTTATGTTTGATGGAAGGACTTCAAAATCTACCTACAAATATGTTTGGTAAAGAGCAGCAGCACTCACAGCAGTCTGTCTGCTGAGTTGGAGAGACCAAAGCAAGTGCTTAACACAGTCTGTGCTGGCTAGTGTATCCTATTCCAAGTTTATTGCAACATCCTGATCCTTATCTTCAAAGCACTAATTAAATACAGTTCAAAATAAACTCAGTTCATGCAACAGTACTGATCCAGTTCCTGAGTGAAAGAGGAAGAAAGCTCTCTGGCGGCCTGGGTGAGCATAGGCTCAAATCCTCAGGAGGTAGGAAATAGCAAAGTTCCTGTAAAGCCAGGATTTCATTTCTCCCTCACACAGCCACTTTCATAACAACAGTTCAATGGCCAAATGCACAGTAGATTAATTATAAGGGGCAGCTGCTAAGCTGAGATGAATGTTCAAGTTTCAGTGAACTCAAAGCAGCTGTACCTGTTCACCACAGCCCAAGATCTTGAGTGCATGGCAGCCCATGGGTGACATTGCAATAATTTTAGGCTTTGAGGGGAGATCCGAGTTTTGCTCTGAGCTGTTCCAGGAAGCAAAGGAGCCAGAAAGCCTATAAGACTGACACCCAGCTAACATTTTTACCTGGTCTAGGCCTGAGAACAGAACAAAACTAGAGGCTTGTCAGAGTTGTGGCTGGCGGTAAGAGAAATGATGCAATCTAAATAGCCTGTGCTTAAGTTGTATGTGGCATCTCATTTGTCAGAAGCTGCAGGAAGGTTTGTTAACCATCAAGGCAGCAGATTGGGAAGAAAACACGTAAAATTAATCACAGTAGGTCCCTAAGCTGTGTGATTTTTCCTGGATTCCTAATTCTTTTAGCTAGCCAGCGTTCCTAGATCACCTTCCAAACACGTTGAAAATAAAGCATAGGACAGTTCTACTGCACAATCTCCTGCTCACAAAAAGCTGGCATATGAAGAGACCACCTATACACACAATTATTTTTCAAAATATATGGCTAGAAAATTGAATGAGATACAAATACTTGGTATTTCCAAGACTCTCAAGAATAGCATATACCATCCAGGTTGGCAGTGATTTCATTCAACATGCTTTGGGATTTAGTACTACTAATACTACTATTTTAATCTTATTTGTATCTGTTTAAGCCCCTTAGATTTGTAACCTTCTCCATTACTACAAACCAGTTTTTGATATTTATTTGGAGACCCACTTTAAAATCCAGTTGCATAAGACTGGGTGAGAAATTTCTTGAGGAAAATATCAAGTTATGGTATTCTCAACTTTGCTCATGACTTCAGTGTAGCACAGGCATAAACTACTTGTGAAACAGAGTAATTTTGTCAAGCTTTTCAACTGGGTATTACCTCCATATAACCTTAAATGATTCATTTGTTAAAAAAAAAAAAAAAAAAAAAAAATCAGAGTTTTTTGTGAATAAGAATATTATTTCTCTCAAAATTCTCATGAAATGACTACCAACCATGTGCATGTTTTAACCCACCACCAGCACCATGCAGAAAAACCAGCCCCTAATGGACTTGTTTGGAGCCAGGTCGATGGGGCCCTGAGAAACCTGGTCTAGGGGAAGGTGTCCCTGCATGTGGCAGAGGGGGCCTGGAACTAGATGATCTTTAAGAACACACCCAATGCACACCAATTCTGTGGTCCTATGATGCTACGACTTTCCTTTTTCAATCAACAAATTCACTAAAACTATGTTGTTTTATCTGAATTTGCTGGGGTTGGTTTTTCCTTTTGCTTTGAAATAGCTTTTTTTGCTTCTTTCTGATAGAATTACATTATGAAAAACTCAAAAAGTAATTTCTTCAATACCAAAGGAAGCAAAAGGTTCACACAAGGCACAACTTGAGAGTTAAAGTTTGCAGTTAACTTTGCAAGCTAGGACCCAGACAGAAGCAAAGTAGAAAAAAAAAAATTAAAACAAGATGTGAGATAGGAATCTGTAATCAACCTCGTTGTATCAGACTGGACCCAGCATTCCACCCTGTCTTCTGAGGTTACCCAGCACAACTTTGAAAATGGATTATTTTCCACTGAAAACAATGCCAAAAAGGGGCTTTAGCTCCCCTGGGGGAAATTAGAACAGCCTGGATCATCAAATGGGAAAAAATAATCATTAACAGTAGCAGTCAGAAACAGGAGGAAAGAGAAGGTGAAACTAGACTCAGGTTTTGGAAGACTTTATGCCTTAGAAGTGGCTTTGAAAACCAAGGTGGATTGGCAAAAGCCTGTGGGCTTGTGATGCAAAGAAACATTTGCCTCTCTAGATATAAAGTCCTGTGTTTTTTCCAAGATGTTTAGTCCAGGAATGTACTTTTTGTGAACAGTCAATAGCTAGTCCTGGAGAACTGAGAGCACTGATACACTAAAAGTGTTGTACACTTTCTCTTACCAGGTCAGAGGAATTACCAACACATACGAATGTTTTTATATATAACCTCATACATGCCTACAGATGAGAAATACATTATACGGACTTAATAAGGCTTAACACATGCATGTCTTTAACCTGGTGTCCCTTCTTTTGGGTAAGAGAAATTTTCCAAGAGCCATCACCATTTTTCTGCTGGTGATCCACCACAGAACTCCAGTGCCAGCTACCAGCATAAACAAATGCCTCAAGTGTATATTTACAACTAGCCTAAATATATTTGCAACACAACACAAAACCTTAACTCCAGCTGCAGCAGTAGTAACACATAGGTGACAGAAACTCTGTGAACGTGGTGAAATATCATCTCCCAGGCACCGTGAAGTTGAAACATGAGTGCTACAGCACATGACCAGTTAGGGCATCATCCTTGACGAGTTAGTTTAAAAAAAAAAAGATAAAAATTAGGAAGCAATTCTGAAAGCACTGTTAACTAACATTCAATTGACTCCTAGTTTTATCTTCTAAGAACCAAACTCTCTTGCACAAATGTCCTATGCTAGCACCAAATGCTGAGAGAAAACTTGGTTGGCACCGATATTTCCTATTTACATAACTCGTAGCTTATATAAGATGGTTAGAGCCTTAGCCCTACTATATCTCTCATTTGCATGCCTGCAGCAGCTCACTGCTGACCTCAGCTATGTATTAAAGCTATCTGGAAGCCAAGAGCATGTAACCATATGCCCATAACTGAGTACATACTTGAATGCTTCGTCAAACAGGGAATCACTGATGAATTGCTGCCCATTAACTAATGATGAAATAGCAATAATGTACATTTATGTTGGGATTATGCTGCCAATGCTTTATGCCAGGGATGTATCAGCCACTGATGATTGGAAAGCAGTCTACAGCCAGCCTTTGAAAGCCCACTGCCACACACTGGTGTGATCACTTATGGTTAGATGCATCTCGGGAAGGACCAGCAGTGGTCCTAAGAGTCTGGGATGTGCCAATAATGGTCTTATCTCCACCTAATATCACTAAAGAATAGTACTGCTGCCATCAGACTTCCAGTCTAGAGCCTATATAATACCAATCAACAACATAAGGTTCTTTCTGTGCCATAGCAAACAAGTCATCTAAGATTAAGTTCCTTCTTGCTTTTTAGTTCTTCACCCTGACACAGCTGGTGCACCTGAACTGGTACAATGGCAACAGTGCCAGTGCAGTCACACCACTGGAATTCTAACCACCTCCCTAAAAACTTTATTCAGAGCAAACTTAGATAACAGCAATAAATTATCAACAACTTCTGATAATCAAACAATATAAGCATCCATTGATGCTCAGAGGGGTAAGACTGTGGCAGAATTGGCAACAGTAAGGAATACAATGGCAACAATCTAGAGAGGCTTTCAGTAAATTGCTTATAAGGGCTATAAGCAATTTAGTGAAAGCACTTTTGCACTAATTCAAACTTTTATTTCCCACCTCTTCCCCCTATCCCTACACAGAAGTATTGCTGGGTGCATAAAGTGATCTTGGAGCTGGGTACCAAAGTCACAGCTGTTGCAGTGCTGAGCATGCCAGCCCCCAAGGTGCTCTGCTGAACCCGTGTGCTGCAGTGCAGCAGCACATGCAGCAATCCACTGCTCAAAGTGAGCCAGCAGAGCCAGCAGCCCCTTGCAAACAGAGCAGAGCAAGTGGCAGTGAAGGGTCAAAACCACTAAAGAATTTGATAAAAACAACAAAAAAAATCTGTGGAACAGATTCAACAACCTCCACTGCTAAGTATGTTAAACCCAGTCAGAGCTTTTGAGAAGGCAAGAAACCATGTGTCACAGCTGTGGCAGCTGAATAACTATATTCCTCCTGCATCCTATTAGAGGGATTTGTCCCAAGACTTAATTGGCAGTTTCACTGTTCCTTTTTTGTTCAGCAATGTTAACGTATTTTTCATCGTCTTTGCTGTGGAGAAGGCACCAGCACAGCAGAGCTGAAAATCAGACTGTAGGTGCATTGCAAATTCCAGGGCTTCATTTTTCACAGAAAGTCAAAACCACCTTTAAGTGAATAAAGCAGCTGTCCCACCACACTGACAGTAAGCCTGCCATACCCTCGGTTAACTTCTGGCACACAGACAGGGACTTAGATCTCCTCCAAGACAGTCGAAGAATAATGAAAAAGCAACTTTGATGCTACCTGAAACCCAACTATTCAAAGCACATTGCCTGCATTCCTCAGCTGCAGGCACTGAGCCAGGACATGGAGATAATCATTCAGGCTGGCGATGGGGGAGGGAGAAAGGAGCTTAAGGACCCAAGAGCTGAAGTACTCAGAGCAAGGAAATCTAGACAGAATTTAATCTGCAAGGTAGCAATACAGTCATGTTTCTCTCCCATTCCACTCCTGTTATGTGCATTAGAGAATTAAAACAGTCACGGACATGGCAGAATTTTTATTCCTTTTTTGCTTTTTAATCTGTTCCATAGAAAATGAGGATCTATATGAAGCAAATGGGTTTCTCTCTCATCTTGCACTG
>NW_008239054.1:1931650-1938298 GCF_000691975.1 Corvus brachyrhynchos | reverse complement strand
TCTTCCGACCGTGGCAAATATCCCCTGTTTCAGAAAGACAAATGGCCCAGCGTAATGCCTAGACAACAGTGGAACATTTTACACTGTGGAAAAGTTTCTCCTTATCTTTTCCCAATCATGAAGCCTGCCCTTTAAGCCTGAGATTTGATAACCATAATCAACTTACTTTTACTTATCTACCAATATAGGTATGTCAACCCAAGATAAATCAGTTCTTTCAATACTGAAGCATCTGTTCTTTGACTTGAAAAATCAGCTGCAGCAGTGAAGTTTGCACATTGTAGAAAAAATTCTAGTTAAAAAAGACCCCTGGGACATCAAGCTCTTTGTCCTTGTGTTATGAGAGCTATCAGAGGAAAAGGGGAGAGCAGCAGCCTCTCTATGTCGCTACAGTACCCAACAGCAACTTTCAGTGACTCAGACACTTGAAGCATTCCTGGAAATTTCTTAGTAACTATAACTATGGATTCAACTCCACCAATTACAGCAGCTTTTGGGTTGTTAACAATAACTACCATACCCTGTTCCAGCTATTGCATCATACACATCTATCTATGTACAGGTCTGTGTAGCAAGAGCAGCAGCAGCCCCCGGCAGCCCTTAATAAGCTTCCTAAAGCTTATTAAGAGAGCCAACAGGCTGGAGAAGGGTGTATTTGTGGGTTTACCTCTCCTAAGGCCCCTCAGGATGGTATGTCAGTAATATCTGTGTTCTACTTGCTTTCCAAATTCCAGCAAAGATGGCCTTAAAGGTGGTTTGTGCACTATATAAATCACTCTTCCACTGGAGAAGACCTACCCAAGCAGCATATATTCCAGCTTTCAGCTTTTGTCTCAATAAGCAGGGACCAACAAAGAGTACCCTGCAGGCAGGTACCAGACTTTGCCTTCTAGGGCTCTCCAGGCAAGAGAAGACTTGACATTAGGAAGTATTTATTTGCTGAGATGGTGGACAAACACAGGAAGAGGCTTGCTGGAGAGGTGGGCAGTGTCCCAAACCTGTCAGTGTTTCAGAGGCATTTGGACAACGACCTTCATAAAGTGAACCTGTCGGGCATTTGGTCTGGATGATCGTTGTAGGTAACTTCCAGTTGAACTTGTGTGTTCTAGTCTAAGAAGGAAGTCACCCTGAATTGTCCTCCCCCAGTGCTCAGCAGAGCTGAGCAGTGTAGAGTGGTGAGCATTCAGTGTGGAAAGAGGGAGAAAAAACATGCCAAAAAGTGGTTCCAATGAATGCCTTAGGAACTGCAAATGCAAGACCAGAAAATTTTCTCCATGGTCAAGTACAATGGCAGCACAGACAGTAATGAGGGCATCTTTGCTTTTAACAGCAGGGTGTGTGCCAACAAAAGAGTATAAAAACAGTAGAAAAGAAGTAACAGCTCAGTGTGACCTGGTTTCCACGCAGAATATTATGGAATATTTTAGAACCTAACACACAGTCTATTTATACCCTAAAAGCATAAAACAAATAAAATGCAGTAAAAGAACACCAAAACCATATAAAATGAGAACTTTTGAGAGTCTTACCTTTGAGCCAATAAGCGTGTACAGCCATTGGATGGTTTCATTATGATTTATCACTCCATTCATGCCATCGACATACAGCATTATCTGGCCCAAAGCTATTCCAAAGAAAAGAGAAAAAATACAATCAGATCTTGTGAACACTTTTTATATTTCTAAGCATAGCTGACAATTTTTCCCTAAGCAGGGTTTACCAGAGATGTAGGGAGCTCAACTAATGAAAGATATATTGGGCAAGATTGGGCTGGATGAAATCTGGGGAAACTGCACAAACTTCACTGACTTAGTCTGGACAAGATGAGTGAATTTCATCCAGAGACAACCCCAAACACCTGTTCCTTGCTAGAAGATGCCACATTTTATGGTCCCAAAATCTGCAAACAGTACTCCACACACTGCTTACTGTCAAAATGGTTCCATCAGCTACAATGCTTTATATATTGCGAGCCAAGACTTTTACCATTTGTTTCAGCACCATATAATGTTTGGAATTAGTATATTTGGATTGACAGTTTCAGTGAATTCCAATGGTCTGAAATTAAAGCTGGGCAATTAACACCAATAAGGACATCAACTATTCACCACTGCACAGTGCTCTCTTGCTAAGAAGTTTTACACTTTACTGAGAAAATACAAAAAACAAAGCATTATAATAAAGAAGCAGCTTTATTAATTTGTCCTAAAGTATTTAAAGCAGCATTTCAAAACATGCTAGTAAAATATTTTGTAACAGTAATTCCATAGTTTGCAATCCTGATCATATGAGACTTTCAAGAGGCAACAGCTATGAAATCTTCTCTGACTGATAAGGACAGACATTTTTTTGTAAGGATTATGAAAAGTGAATTAGTACAATTCATCTATCATCTTCAAAAGTTTCCACTGTTACATTTTCTGCTTTATAGCAGGAGATCAAAGCACAGTGGGATGAAAAAGAAATCACTGATGTAACGCCTGTTGGCATAACAACTCAATTATCTAATGCACAGCCTGGTGAGCCCCTAGCACACCACTTTATGGGGGAAAAAAGGAAAAAAACCAACCCACAGGGTGAGGAAAATTATGACACTATAAATCTTCCAAACACATTCTGAATGTCTGCTAACTTTTGCACAGTTGCGCACAGTGCAGCATTGTTTACCTTAAGGGAAGATTTTCGAAGACATGAATGCTAGGCAAACACTTAAGTACCCCTATAGCTAAGTAGCTAACAGTCATTTTTACACTGTCTCCCCCTTTTTCCTTTGGTCCAGTTGGTCAATTTAAAAACCTGAGGTACTAATTTTACATACTTATATTCTTTATCTCATCTGTCATACCAAGTTAAAAGGAAAGCCACACTCAACAAATGCCACACAATCAATGAAGACTGAGAAAAAGCAAGCAAGAGAGCTCTGGCACAGAGATAACACGTCTCTTAGGCAGGCATTACCACTGGAGTACGCCAGGCACTCTCTGCTCCTCCTCTCCAGGAAGCAATCAGTCACCACCCTCTGAAGACATGTCTCTCAGGTGAATAAAATCAGGTGGGAGGGACACAGGCCCAAGTGTTATGGTAAAATAAAAGATGTAAGTCAGCCAGTAAGAAGAGATACGAATTACACAGCCTGAATAAATGGTTGCTTTGAAGCATTTCATTGCAGGTAGAGGAAATGCTACTATCCCAGCAGTAATCAGAGAAAGTTCTTAATTCTTGTTTTTACTTCCTTTCAATGCTAAAAAGATTTGGCACTGGATCAGGGTGAGATCCAGTCATGATAAGGTCAACAAATCAATTTTTTTCCCCAGCAAATTCTTTGGTTGGGGGTTTAATTTGAATTTGAAACAAATGTGAAACAAATTTTACTCTTGGCACATGCTTTCCAAATTAATACAGAAATCAAAGACAGCAAGAAGTTTGCTTTTAAGGACATGTACACAATACAAAACGACTCCGCAGCTTATACTTAAGACTAATTAGGCAGGATGCCTAAGTGAGATCTGGAAGGCATTTGTTTTCAGCCTCTTAGATGTGACTCTTCATAACAGCAATATGTTAAGGCAAATTAGTAGATCTTAGAAAGAAGCCAAAAAACGTTTTAGGGACTCTTGAAAAAGAAAGAAAAAACCCACTACTATTGCTGCTTGAACTAGTGGCCAATAACTTTCACAGGGCAAGGAATTACAAACGATGCCAGGAAACGACCAGGATGAAAACAGGTAAGAGTGCATATCCAAGTCGCATCTCCAGTAGTTGCCTGCCACACATGAAGCTCTCAGCTGCTGCCAAGACCTTGGTGTGGACCTTCATAGTGCTCTTTCCTGTCTTCAGGGGTCAGAAAAACAAGACAAGATGGGCAGGGTTGAGGAGAATTCATTAAGAGGTAGAGTAAGATAAGGAGAATCCGTACACTTTGTACAAAGTTGATGCCTCATAAATTTTTAGGAAAAGAAGGGCACAAGTAGACCTAAAAGGAGAATGCTGGCTTTCATACCACATCAAGTGTCTGTGCTGAGGAAGAAAAGGTAATTCCCTCACCACAGCCACACCACACAGCCAAAATGGAAGATGCCACCAAAAACACCAGTGTAGGAGCAGGCTGCTGGACTGGAGGTCCTTGGGCCCTCCCAGGGCTCAGGTCTGGCTGAGCAAGACACAGCAGTTTGGCACTAAGTGGAGACTGACAGAGGACGTTTTACATTCTTTGAAGCTTTTCTACCCAGCTGCTATCTTACCTCTCAGACCATGACTGTGCTCTGCTGAAATGGCTGTGGCTGAAGTGCGAGCTCCACACACCCAGCATGCCCACACAGCCACCACCAACATGCATGGCCTCACCAAGGGAGTGCAGCCTCATTTGCAAGGCAGTTCAGAAGGCCGGTCTAGTCTAAAATAACTTAAATTCAAATTTGTATGCGCCTTTAACCAAACTTTTTTTTTTCTTTACCAACAAATGAGGAAGCTATTTAATCCATTTAATCCCATCCCTCAGATAACTGGAATTCTTTTTGGAAGTGTATCAACAACCTACTTGCATTGGCAAAGTTTACTATTGTGCAACAAGGGGCTGGGAGAGGGGGGTTTAAATATGAAACAGGCCTAATTTGGAATTTCTTTGTTCCCACTACCCTTGTCAAACCCTTAATCTTATGTGAAGGTAGTGTGAGACTTTACCTATAGCTATTTTCAAGTGGAATATTGCTGGATTTCTTAGGAAAGGCTTAGGCTAGAAAAGGAGAGACCAGCCAGAAAGTTCAGAGATTTCTGTGAAATAAGAGGTTTAAGAAAGCCTCTAAAAAACTTGCCAGTATTGGCACTGATGCTCTCCTGGGATATAAAGTTAACAGGACCAAAGAGGAAAAGGTTTAGAACAGAACATCATCACAATGGACATCATTTTAAGTTAAAGTCTGTTTTCCCACCCAGACTGGAAAAAGTTTCAAAGCTGTTCCTTGCCCACGCACGCACCTGCTTCTCTAGTCTGCTCTGCTTCCATTTTATGACAAGACTGACTTAGAGAAAACAACATCACTGAATGAGCAGAAAAACTATTTTCTTACAACTTCCAATGAGTCAAACCCATACTCATCATGTCAAGAATTACAGCAGGGATGCGTCTTGTGATTGCATTTGTTTCCATCAGAAGAAGCAAACCTACAGGGTGAAGCAGGCCAAAGACAGACCTTGTCACTGCAGGTTTCAGCTCCCAAAGAAGCTTCTGGCCCAAGTTCATCAAGCAGTTCATACCCAGCATCTGTGGTGCACATCATGTGCTGCATACAACTACAGGTGGGTGTGCACAACAGACAGAACAGTGATGAAACTAATGGGGAAGAACCAGCTACTAAAATTCATCTTTTCATTGCTAGCTAAAATCTTATCATCATCAATGAGAAATCAAGGGTCTGTGTGATTGCATTCATTCCATTTGAAAACTGACTGCTAGTTTGGGTGTGCTATCCCGGGCACCAAAAAGGCATACTCCATCAAAGTAAGCATCCTGATCAAGAAAAACTCCGTATATAACTAGTGAGTGATCCCAGGAAGGAGGTGATGATACCTAATATACTACTACAAAGCACTAGGTGGCAATTCTGAAGAAAACAACCATACTTCAAACTTCTTTCTTGGTCTGTCCTCATTAGAGAGAGGCAAGTTCCCAGTTACCAAGTGGGACCATCTTGAACACAAAATCTCCAACTCAGCTCAGCCCCGACATGCTGGAAGCCAGCAGCTTCTACTTTTGCTTGTAGCACATTCCCATCATGCTTTCATGCACACCCTCAGAGCAGAGCTTATTGTCTCCATAATATCCAAGGATATTGAATTTCCCTGATGAGAAATCATTATTAAATACAACGTCTGTACCATCCAGCTACTTGAAAATTGGCAAAATCACAGCAGAGCTCCTTCTTCTAAGAGGTAACATCAGATTAAACAGATGAGCTGGACTCTCCACTGCTTCTGAAAATGATCTTACAAAGCAACACTGTGACAAACCTTGTGACTCGCCCTCACTTCGCAGGGCTAGAACCAGCTAAAATTTGTACATTTGGGTGTTGGTTTTGTTTTTTTCCTCTATTTGTATGGGTTGGTTTTAGCTGCAGTGTAAAATCTGCTATTTATACAGGTATTCCCATTTCTTTACTCCTGTTGAAGATATATGTAATGTCATCTAGAAGATGAAAACAATCTTGTTCCTGGCCACAAATGCATAAATATTTTGTTTCTTATCCAAGATTTTTTTAAACCCCAAATCTTTTCTTAATCTTGCCTTTTCACCCTGTGTTCATTTGTTCTATCTATTATAACACACATCAAGGTTGAAACATGCTAATGAATTGATTTTCAGAACTCTCACTTTAACCATGGGCTGAACTTGTATTAAACAAGAACTGAACTATCTCACAGAAAAACACATTGCAGAAATAATGCTATGATCCAAAGCAACAAAACCATTTCTGTACAGATGTCAATGCTGATACACTTCAGAAGTTCTTAAGGGGGCCAACACTACTTTAAAGTCTAATTTTTAGTCTTACGCATTTTGGAAACTTCTGGTCTCATTTTAGATCTAAAGTATTATTCAAAGTTCAAATCTCTTGCAGAGACAGCAGGTTTCCGGATCAAACCTAATCTTCA
>NW_008239054.1:1923006-1931636 GCF_000691975.1 Corvus brachyrhynchos | reverse complement strand
TCCCTACAGCTATTTTAACAGAAAATACATAAAGACACCACAAGTCCCACACCACAGAAACATTCTATAGAGGAATTTTCTCCTTTCCGTGTTTCCTCTGCCACCCTTTTCCTCTGGTGTTTTTGACTTTAAAACAGGACACAGCAAAGCCAAAGGGGATACAGCACCCTTAATTAGCTGACACATTTCATCAAAAGCTGGTCCTTTATACACACCATGATACACCTGTGGTGGTGCACAAGCCCCACCAAAGCAGCTCCTCTTCCAGTATTTCCTTTGTGCTATTTTAAAAAATTTACTTGGGTGCAAAGAAAGGATGGACTCTCACTTGACTCTGTCAGTAGCTAAACTACTGAAAGCCTGTTCATATGAACTGAAACCTGGCTTACATATATGCATAGTAAAAGATTTGCATGGTTAGTCATAATCGTTTTAATCACTATTGTATGTCGCAGCAGCACTCACGCTTTAAATGCATTATGTTCTAGCATGTTTTACAAGATTCATAACACAGCAATGTAAAATCAACAGGGTACAGCTTATATATCAATAGGTAAAAACATTTCCTCATGAAGGAGAAATATGTAATTAAAATACCTTATTAGTAAGCGAGCAAATATAGCTGCGGATTGCCTGCTATTTTGCAAGCTGACTAAAAGCATGGAAGAATGAAAAAAAAAAGGAAAGAAAGAAACAGGACAAAAGAAAGAATTAAGGACAGAAGAAGATGGGAGAAGGGAAAAAAAGACAAAAGAAAAGAAGAAAATGAAAGGTTAACTAGATGGTTTTAAAAGATGCTGACTCATGAAGCAAAATGCATTTGGAAAAAGAGCTGTGTTGTAGCCTGTAATTAACATGACATATTTGCATATATAGAGCTGAATTAAGGCAGCTGCTTCTTAATGGAGTCAGTACTGGCTGTAACACTGAATAACGTTCTTCCAGTATATATATAGAGTTACGTATTTTTCTTAAGAATTGAGATTTTTGGAGTTTTAAAGGATTTTTGGAGGAGACTTGGCCCTCAGAACTTCAATTCTGAGGGAGCAGGACATGATGACAAGATTGCCAGATTTTCTTGTGAAGGTGAGCTATGCTGCAAAAGCATCACAACAGAGCAGGACATTGCCCATGGAAATACTGAAGACTTATCTCCAATGGACTTACCTCAGCTCCCAGCTATGAATTCTTGCACTGAGTACTGATGCTGCAGCCAGTGAGAAGTGGTTTGGTTTTAGGGCAGAAATCAGGATCTGTTTCAGGATTAGGTGTCTCTTACCTTTAAATGTATTTTAAATTTTTTATACTGGGTTTATCATCCTAGAGGCTGTCTACTCCAACCCCTTGCTCAAACTAGGGGAATCCAGAGCAGGTTGCTCATGACTGTCCATTTGGGTGTTGAATATAGCTCCAGGTAGCTGCTCAACCTCTTTGGGCAACTTGTGCCAGTGCTCAGACACACTCACAGGATTTTTTTATTCATTTTTTAAGTTTAAATCAAATTTCCTGTATTTCAGCTAGTGCCCATGGCAGGCTTCTTGTCCTTTTATTGTGCACCCCTGAAGTATGGCTCTGTTTTTACTCTCCCAATCATATATTTAGTCCCTTTCATAATATTTAAATTTAATTCAACTGAATTTAAAGTGAAGATTAACACACAGTCAAGAAACAAAAACTACACGTTAAGCTAAAAGTCCCAAAAAAAAAGAAAAGTAACTTCAATTTAGGATTAAACTCGAGGGATTTATTGAGTCTCCCAAGTTAAGAAGTGATTCCTTAGCCCTTCTATTTGGGAACTGATTGAGTAATTTAGTCTGGCAATGTGCTAGATGTGATGGATTTCAAGGCCTTTCCCTCTCCATTAATCATCATGAACATAAGCCTTCTGTCTGTGTAAACAATACTAATCCTGACTTTGAAGGTACAAAGAGGGAAACACAAACCAACCTTTGCAGAATGGAAAAGATAATTTCTGCAGCTCCCTTTCTTGAGCTCCTCAGACACCTATTTACCCTGCACAAAGAAAGGTCCTGCAGGTGCAAGCTTTTATCAATCATTATCAATTACATACAGCACATGAGTTTGGAATTCCAGCATCTGCTTTACATGCTGAAGTGCTAAGATTTGAGAATGAACTCAGCTTTTGGACTGGGAAACACCGTAGAGTCAGTAGTGGGTTCGAAAGGAAATGCAACCAGGACTCAGTCTCAGAAAAAAACCCAGCTTATTCTGATTGTCGGACTCCTGTGTGTCTTTGCACCTGGGGCAAAGAAAGTATGAGGGAATACATGAAATTTTTTTTCTATTATACATTGCTGACTGCAAGCAGGCTCTTTTGCCAGTGACTATGGAAAAAAGCACACTGTCTTGGGCTTCCTGCCCTCTCTGGCAGTAAAAAGTGTGGCACAGCTGGGCTGTTTAACAAATGGACTAAAGCTAAAGCAGAAAAAGGACATACGGTAGGGTAAAAGTGTTCACATACCAAACATTTTTAGTCATCAACAGTGCTTCTTCTTAGTACAACTGTAAACCTTCCAAAATGAAACTTGTGGTTTTGAAGTGAGCAAGTGATATATTCTCACTGACAGCTTTTTCCCCCTGTTTCTCTTGGGGGGAAAGCAACATTTCCTAATATTTAAGTTTTTCCTAAAAATAAAGAAGATTCTCAGGGAAGCAAAAAGAGGAAAACCAACAATTCCAAGCATTATTGTATTCGTCTTACAGGAATATACTATTGTATTGTATTATTTGTATTAGAGGCATAGAAGAAAAAAATATAAACAACTGTGCCAGTTGAAATTTCAAACATTGCACAGCTCCATCAGCACATTCTTTGTAAAGCATTACATTGATCAATGATTTCGTGCTGTCATGTAGCAACAAGTTGTTGCTATCATGAGAGCTAGTATTTCCCTAGATAGCAGTTCCTTATTTGCTAAGCTCAATTTCATTCTTCAAGGTCCAACCCTGGGCAGGTAAACATGGGCTCAGCCTGGGATAACAGTGTTGCAGTCAGTATGGTAGCTAAATACAATTAAACCAGTGTTCGGCAGAGAGGCTTACAGAGAGTTGCAATGATTTCCAGGGGCATGGAAATTTACTTCTGCTGCTCCCATGCCAACAGCCAGTCTCCAAAATTCATGTATTGTGGCATTCACTCAATAAGCCTGGACCTCTAAGAAATAATACACACTATATTCCTGAAGACCAGAAAAGCAGTGAAAGAAAGGTGAATGAAAACCACTGAAAATGGTAATCCTACCACTGGTATTTTACATCACTTCTCACAGAGGATTTTGCAGGAAACAAAGCATGCTGCCAAAAGTGACCCTCAGGAAGCCATCTGGTACTGAGTTCAAACAGTGTTTATTCTAGCCATTAGCATAAGGCATGTTTGGGGAATACCAGGGAAGAGATGCACTGAAAACAAAAATAAAATTTAACTTCTCCAGCTATTCTACTTCAATATAAAGCTGTTTTCTTAATTCTCACATAGTTCCTTCACCTGGTGATGTATTCCAAACACTGTTCCCTCTTCTTCCAACGTGAGGTACCATGTGTGAAAAGCACAGTAAAAGAAAGATTATTTTAAGAAGCACTACAAAACACTTTAAGTATATATCACTTTTTAAATTTCGTGTTGCATAAGTGACAATAGCTACATGATTTTAGACAAGTCCAAAAGTTCCTCTAAAGGGATGCATTGGCTTTCATCATCTCAGCAGACAGGAATGCAACAAGTAAATGCACAGCACAGATGTATTTAGATCATTCCATACTTGAGTAGTGTTTGAAATATAAGTGTCAAAAAAGGGTAAAGAAGCTCTGCTTTTTAAAATTATGCTTTTTAATATAAATTTGAGATTTTTTCAATGCTTTTATTATCTTGAAACCAACTGATTTAAAGAGCACTGTAGAGCAGCACAGAAAGTCATATTTTTCTTAACTGTATTCCAAACCATCCAAAATCCTTGAATAAAAGATTCCTCCCGTGCCCAAGAAGGACTGACTCAAGGGCAGAAATCAGTAGGATAAATAAGAACTCCCTATGCTTTAAATCCAGCAACTAAATTAAAATAGTTCCTAAGCAAAGTGGGAGAGGAAAATGTCTGTTCAAAGCAAAGACAGGACTGGAAGCAAGGCTTTCTCACAGTGTCCCAGCCTCCTCACCATAGTGTGTTGGCTAAAAATGAATCAAACCAAATGGCCTGAAAATAAATGCTGTTTGAATCAAGATCTCTGTCTTTTATCTACTGAGGGATGGATCCCAACACTCAATGATTTTACGAAAAAGAATGCATCTGTCACTTTTTATTCATTTACCTGTCTTAAAACCAACAGCGAGTGTATCTTTCTAATTTCCTTCACTGTAATTACACCATGACAGATGCTGAAACTAAATTCCTGATATACTTTTCAGATATTTATTGCTCTTCAGCATGCTCAGCCTGTCTCTAATGTTTCAGATAGACTCCACCCTGCAGTAATGTGCATGCCATTAAAGAATTCACTTTCATCTCTTGAATTTATGCTTGTTAGGGCAAATTAATGAAACGCTCTATTCTTTAAGTACTGGCTAAACGAAGTCAAAGTCAGCACTAGAAAGCAAACCAGTACAACACTTCATTAAATGTGCTTTTTATTTCTTTTTGTTTCAAGTATGTCTGCTGCTATGTGAAATTTAGGGTTATACAGTCTCCTTTCAAATCTCACAGTAAAGAATGTGCTCAAGTCACAAGTTCATATCTCCCATTTGAAGTGGACTTCCCATGAGAAAGGTGCAGGCGAGAGACATAATTACAAATCCCTTTAAGTACAGAGCTCACACGCTTCCAAAATATTGACCGAAAATGCTGTTTTGTGCCTCTGCTCATTCATCTCAGATAATGAGCCAAGATTCCTTCCAAATTAACTGTAATTCTCTTCTAATCCCTCTATTCTTTTTTTTCCCCCCTTCAGTATGGTGATAGTGGAACTCCTTTGAATTCTGAATCCCACCTTATTACAGCAATTCTTAAAGAGAAACATAATGAAATCATCAGTAGCATGCTCAGACTTTTCTGCTCTCTGACGCAATAGGTGGACAGCCAAGCAGAATGCGCACCAGTACTATTTTTTCCCCTTCTCAAAATTTGCAGTTGACATTTAAAAAAATTGTTTGAATACTCACTTCTGATTGACAGAAAGACAGAAAAGAGGATCTCCACTTTTTTTCCTTACCATATACAACTTTATTTCCTTACCATATACAAACGTGAATAAAATAGATTCAAGAACAAAAGGAAAATATTTGGGGCATAAGCTTCATTTGACCTAAGAATGTAAGGTCTGTCATTGGTAACCAGTTATCATCTATGTGGTGGCAGGGAGAGACAATCATGTAATGGCTGAATATGAAGATGAAAGTGGTGGATTTATTCAGGTTTGAACACCTACATTTCTTATTAATCAGTAACCATGTAAATGAGAAATGCAGTTGAACAATCACTTTTATTTACAAAGAATATTTTTGGGTGATTTAATTCCTTTTGCTGATTATTCTACGATTCAGTGACCACAGCATTATTGGTAATCCTCATATGAACCAAGCATGTTTCTATGACTGTACTGTTGGTCAGCACCCCCTTAGCAGGAGTTACATAGGACTGTATGGTTATAGGATCCCAGGATAACACTTAACATTTAAGAAGATGGTGCAGAGACAATTTGGAGACAGGAGTTTTACAGCTCCTTGTGTTAGTTTGGAGCAAGGTTGCTGAGCTCTGCTCTATGAGCAATAACATCAGGCTCCACATGGAAGCAGCTAAATTACTTCCAGACCCAAACCCGTCCTGGAAGTATCACGGACACTTCTGCACAGCACTTCTCCAGTAAGTGATGTGGACTGAACCCAAACCATCTGTGCACAACTGGTGTAGAAGGCTATGCATCTATGGAATAATTAGTCCACAAACAAGACAAATCCGTCATGGGCAATTAGCTCTTTCTGGGTACTTAGAAAGAAGTTAAAAGAACATTAGGTACACAAAATTTACGCACTTGAAATGCCAAGAAATGCCAGAATTAAGATTCCAGTAGAAAACTTTGTTCAGCCTACTCTGTGCACAAACTTAACTATGTCAAAATCAATTGCAAGAAACGTTATTCCTGGACTTTAGAGTAATTCCTCATTCAAAGCAAGTGCTGGATAGTACTGTCTAGAAAGCACTCTCTCAGTGTGTGGTCCTAGGAATTTTTTAGTGCAAACCTCCTGTGAAGACAGAATATTTCATTTCCTGCAGGATGATGTTCATCAATACAGTGAGTGCTTCATGGGTCTAAATGCTTTTTCTGCATAGCACCTTGATGGGGTGAAGAAACTATTCTGTTCTGCAGGGTAGTTGGGGCTTCCACTAGCTCTGGATGTCACACCTGAGACACTTGACAATCTTGATAATCTGATTTGTGTTTGAGAATACCTTTTGATATAATAGTACTTCGAGTTTAGGTTCAGCTCTGTGCAGTACAGTCTCAGACTGACCCCCAGAAAACAACAAGCACACCTTGACAGGGAACATAATGATACTTTCTGACAAGCTGAACCAAAATTACTTCCCTAGCAAGTACAATACATGCTAATACTATGGCAGAGGTTCAGTTAAAACCTCTCTCCCCCTGTGTCAGGAACCTTAAAATGTGTAGCACCACCATCCCTTTTCTCTTCTTGAACTTTGAGGACTAGCAGCCTTATTTCCAAAGTCTGGAAAACTTGGCTTTATAAACATTCTAATCCTTTAAGAGTTGGACTCAATGATCCTTGTGGGTCCCTTCCAACTCAGAATATTCTGTGTGATCTGTGATAACCTTTTTTATTAGATTGCTTTGTTTTGGTTTTGAGCTGGTATCCTTGTTTCATTAAAAAAAAAAAGGTGCGTGTAAAAGAATCCCTCATGATGCTCATGATGCATAAGTGGAATGAAAATCATCACACAGGGTTTTGCCATTTAATTTAATAGAATAAATACTTCTCCCATTAACTCTTTACAAACCCTAAAGCAACAAACAAATCTTTAAGTTATCTTTGGTTTATGATAGAAGTCACATTGGCAGAAGTTGCTTCACCAGACATGATTTAAAAAGTTCAGGACATCATTGCAACAATACTTGCAGCTTGAAGAAGCAAGAGTTGTTTCAGATGGGCAGTAACTCAGGTGACATACCTAGAGGTACTTTGCAGATCAGCTTTGCTATCCTTGAGCTTCCACAAAACACCACCCACCATCCATCATGCATAGCTTTGTCATCCTCCAATCTATTATCTGGATTTGGGATACCTTCTCTGTTTATCCATGTGTCTCAATAGCAACACCGATAAAATGTCACAAAATGCCAAAAATTTCTCATTGCCCTATTGAACTCTAAGAGAATGATGAGCATCCTGCTGCTCTACACAACAAATTCTGGCAAGTGCAGATTATGAGACAGAAGAGACAACAGGCGTCTGATCTGCTATAGGGCACTGTTCCTCCAGGCTGCTGCTCCTATGGCCTCCCACCTGTCCTGGATGGGCATCTTTAGCTCCAAGCATCTATTCAAAAGATATCTCACCTTGTTTTGGGGCTGGTATCCTTATGTCTGGGAGAATGCTGCTAACAATTTGATCATTGTTACCATCCAGAACAACCTCTGTTTATAAAACAAAAGGTTGTTAAACAAAATTGGGTAAATTACCTTGCTTGTGAAATGAAATGGGTGTATACTGGCTTCCTGCTCTTCATAAAATGATCCCTACTATCTCTAGAATTGTTACTTTCATTTCATAGTTGCAACTAGGAATTAATTTTTATTAATCTCATCCCTTCTGACTGCACAAGGCCAAAGGGTAATCTTTCACTTTTCATATAGTACAAATAATGGAAAAGTTAAAAAATAAATAAAACATCTGAGTTGCTTTATTGGTGTAGAAAATAAAGTACTAAACTAAATAAACTAATAAATAATAATAAATGAAAGAATAAATAAACTAAAACATAGTCATTTTGATTCACTGCTCGATCTACAGAAATTTATGTTAGCACAAAGTGTAAAAGCAACAGAAAAGCTTGAAAGCCAGTAATTCACATTTTGTAGTCAAATAGAAGAAACAGAAATGTAAACCATATCTATCTGCTCAATGAGGACAGCTGCTTCCTACTGTATAGGAAAATCTCAGAGCTTTACAAAATCAACACTGCAGTATTATAGCTGATATAAACCTGTAAAAAAAATTTTCACAACCACTACATAATTAATGGCACTAAACTATTTCACATCTTCACAATAAAGGGTTCAGGCTCCAAAATACTGTTCTGTGTGAACCTCTGAGAGCTCCATTTTTGCATATCAACTTGGGAAAATGCTTCTAACTTGGTTACATAAATAGGTTGCCTATAATGCATCCAATCCAAGTGACCTTACAAAAAGAAATAAAATACGAAGTGGTGAGAGAAAGAATCAACATTTCTGGTACAAGAACTAAAAAAATAAAGTCTATTCTACCCTGGCTCCCTTAATCTCATTTCAAGTTTAACATACAGAAAGGCTCAGAGCCAGAATGCTTATCCAAACGACATAAATCTCTAGACAAACTCTGCAGACTATAGGGTCCTGTC
>NW_008239054.1:1892307-1922973 GCF_000691975.1 Corvus brachyrhynchos | reverse complement strand
GTAGAGAGCCATCTTTTCCCACCAAATCTTCAATCAATCTTTTCCTACCACATCTTTTCTTAGAAGAATGAATTTCTTCCTTGCAATATGTTTATTAAATGAAATGGAAATGGAAAGAAGCCCCAAACCCAAAGTGAACCCTACAGAAACTGGGTACCCCACACTGCTGCTGAGGCTGTCTCTGAGAAAGACACAATTAATTCCCTTATTCCCTTCCTGAATTCTGAGTGGGGTCAAAGGGAGGCAACACCATTTACCACCACACAACCTATTTCAGGCAGCTGGTCCAGCTTACAATGTAAACATGGTACCACCTTGGAAAGGTCAATCACAGGAATGGTAGCATTAGCAAAGCAATTAATTTTGGGTTGACCACATGCATACTTCCCTCTCACTTTACTCTCCTCCCTTCCTTCCCTCACTTTCTAGAAGGAAACATAAGGAGGAATTTTCACTCATCTGAACAGAAATTTTCAAAAGGTGAGAGATGGGATTTTCTTGAACATTGAGAATGCCTTCTTTTCTTGGGATGATTTCCAACACAATATTTTATTTAACTGTTGCCAAAAGAAACACTGTTTAGTTTTCTCATTAGTCATAGGGCTTTAAGAACACACTTGAAGGAAATGATCCAACTAACAAAATAAGTAAAACCTTTCCCTGCACTTCACATGCTCCATGAAAAGCAGCCACTTTGTGGAATCAGCACTGGTAGAGCTAACTGTTCAAGCTGAGGTGTGTCTACTATCTCCTTAACAATCCTCATTCATAAATGCACGTAGAAAACCTGTAGATCCTCTTCAAGATCCTCTTCATCCATCTTTCTGTCTGTCTATCGTTTTTCACTAACAAGTGAAATCCAAGGAAAAGGAAAAAAATATTCTAAACTCATGAGATTCAACGGTCTCCTTTCATTTCTCTGAGGGTTTAATTACATGACATTTCATAAAGCTGGAGAGTAAAATGTAAACCAGAGACAGAGTGAGGCACCAGAGTCCCAGGTGGATTTCCAAGGTCATACTGAGCTTGCCTGCCCTCAGAGCCCTCGAGAGCTATAAAGCTGAAATCAGATACTGCTCCATTTACCTCCTGTCTTCTTTCACCACCTTTTTTTCTTAAATCTAGACTGCCAACTTTAACAAGCCTTCTATACGCATCACACACCATACACATTCCTCATCTAATTGACATGAAGAGTATGGAGCTTACAGAAGGAAGAACTCAACACTAGCTATGTATTATATTCTCTGTGTGTAGAGCTGCCATGGTGCTCTCCTGCTGTAGCTTTTGTACTGTGTGCTTCCTTGCACAACCAGTCACAAGCACTCCAGATCAAGCAAGACCAGTCAGGACCCATGTAAAGAATTGTGTCTTCCAAACAGGGTAACATTTTCCTTTTAGTTTCCCAAACTCACCTACATTAGCACCTACAGTTATGATTAAGCAAATAAATTTCAGAGATCTGGAAGGTTAGGAAGTATTCAAATGCAGATTAAATGCATTACTGCAGTGTAAACTACTTCTTCCAGGTCACTTCTGCAGTCCAGCAATGCTTTTTTTTTTGTTCCTGCATTGTTCAGTAACACGTTTGGCTATTTTTGTGCACATATCCTTGCTTTTAAATATACAGCATGTTTACAGATGCATATCCACAGATAAAAATATTTAACTGTATATATCTGAATTTACACATCCCTCTCTCAAAGTTTTTACATTACCATAAAAAATTGGCCACTTCATGATAAATGCTTTCATATGTGTATAATCAGTTTTAAAAAGGATTGCTGTTTATTTGTACAAAATCTTTCAAATAATGTTTAAAAAGCCAAGACCTTTGCAGTGGTTTCAGAATTCTATTTTTACAACAAAATGCATGCTACAAACAACAGATGACATTGCCTTGTTTAAGGTCCAAGATAATGATATACATGGAAAGGAGATGTTTCACACCAGTTTTACCACCAGTTCCTACTAGAATATCATTTCAGTGCCTGCAGAGGGAGAACCCAGAAAACTTAAGAAAATTCCTAAATCTAGCCTCTCCTCACTGAAGTAGAAATACTTTCCTCTTTTTTCTTCCCACTTCAAAGAAGTTTACCAAAGTTCAATTTGAGATCACTCACTCCTTACAACTATTTCACAGTATGTAGTGAAAGAACAGTGCCTCTACTGCTTTCATTTTCAGAGTTTCCATGCAAGGTATCTTTATAGCCTGAATTTTGAACAGCAAAAAGTCAATCCAATCAAAGTCATAACTAACGTGACTCTTAGAAAGTAAACAAAAGAGAGTGAACTGCCACAAGAAGTTTCTAAAACCGAATGAAGGCATATGAAAACATGTGAGCAACACCTGTAATTTCTCACTTTAAAGAGGCTTAAATGAGACAACATGAGATATCAAGTAATGGTTGCTTGTTGCAGTCTGCATGACTTATCAGCACTCAGTGCTGGAAAGCAGGATTTTGTGTTATGGGACCTGTCTCATTCAAAGTAAGAAGCCTGTCAGAACAGAGGGTAACATGAACACAGCACTAATAACACAAATTTAATTTCATGATGATTTATTCTGGGACTTTTTTTTAAGTACAATAGAAAGGTCTGAGGTAGAGAGTCAGCTGTCATTTTTACAAGTCACTTTTTGCTTAAGGGGGATCCAAGACTGCTAGATAAGAGCTTTATTTTGAGACCAAAAATTTAGTAATTCTGACACAGAGAACACCAATCATACATATAACCCTGGAGAAGTAGTCCACAACTCTACAGTCAGTACAGTGCTAGCTGCACTATCCTATGAAAGAAAACCACACTGAAAAAAGGTAGGAACCAATGGACTTGCCACTGTATTAGGAATACCCACAGGACAACACCACCTCTGATTCTTAGGAGGCAAACTTGAAACAGTTCAAACCTGAAGGGGCAAAATGGGTTAGCCATGGTAATAAGGATGGCAGGAAGGGCATTTTGCCTTCTTTCCCAGTCAACATCTGTAATGCACTAGAGAACTTCAATCACTTTGGATTTTGCATCTCAAAAACTTGAATAGAACTGGATTCAAAGAATGGGTGTCAATTTTCCTTTGCCTTGAGCAATGAGATTCTATTTGATACATTGCTCCTGAAAAGAGTTCGATGTCAAATAAAATGGAACCTAGCTGCAATCTGTATCTCACAACACACACTAATAACTTAATCTGATAAAGAAAAGCAAAACTGTAACAATCTTAATCCTGCTTCATATATGAGTACTTAGAAAAAGGTATATGAATTCCTGTGTGTATCTACCACCCCCTTCTCTCTGATGCACTCTAATACAAATATTACGCCTATTATGCATTGTGCCATTATTTTGAAAACATTTACAAGTTCATTGGCTTGCTTTAGATGAATTCAACACTTTCTTCCCAGCAGTCATCTCTCGAAGTATCAGCTGGCTTTAGGTACCTAAAGTGATTCTCTGGCTACTCTCCTGAAACATATGAATAAAAACTGGGCTTTTCTCTTCACAGTTTTCTTTAGCAGTCTGTCTCTGTCAGTTGCCCAGTGGCCCTAGGGAACTTACCTTCTTCATTTAGCTGTGTTAGGTGTACAGTGTTGAAAAGCATAACTACTTCATCTCTATTCCTTTTTCCAAAGAAGCGAAGAAAAATATTAACTAAGACATTCTTCCCTTTCTCTACCCAGTCTCTAATGTGGCACCTTCTGAGAAATAACTCCAGAAACACAGTGACAGCCCACATGCCCATAATTCGAGCACCTCCCTAAGGCAGCAGACTAGTAGAGGAGTCAACCAGCCACAGTGCTGCTTCCCTGTGCTGAAAAACACAGGTTGGGTCAGACTGTGGCAACAAAATGAAGAGACAAGGTCAAAAGGGTGGTAGTTATTACTGGAGATGTGTTCAAGCTGCGGCAACCAACCGCTGCTCTGCTCCATCTCTTTTGGAGCAGCTGCAAAGAGAGTTCTCCAGATCACTTCCCAGCAGTCCTTCCCATTTCCACCACTGCAGTCTCCTCCTCATCCAGCAGCAGAAAGGGCCCTGGTCCTCAAGCAGCATAAACCAACCCCAATCACAATGAAGAGAAGTCTGAAGTGTTAGAAATACTGAATGGTTTGGCTTCAAAAGGAATTTAAAGATCATCTTCCACTACCACCGGCATGGGCAGGGATACCTTCCACAAGGTTACTCAAAGCCCCATCCAACCTGCCCATCAACAGTTCCAGGGATGGGGCATCCACAATTTCTCTGGGAAACCTGTTCCAGTGCCTCAGCACCCTCAGTAAAGAATATCTTCCTACTATCTAATCTAAATTGACCCTCTTTCAGTTTGAAGCCATTTCCCCCTTGTCCTATCACTACATGTTCCCATAAAAAAATCCCTCTCCAGCTCTCCTGTAAGCCCTGTCTAGATACTGGAAGGTGCTCTAAGGTCTCCTCAAAGCCTTCCCTTCTCCAGACTGAACAATCCCAGCTCTCTCAGCCTGTTTGCATAGGAGAGGTGTTCCAGCCCTGACTATCTTCATGGCCCTACTTTAAACTCACTTCATCAGGTCAACATCTTTCTGGCGTTTGGGGCCCCAGAGCTGGATGCAGCACTCCAGGCGAGGTCTCATGAGCAGAAAGGCAGAATCATCTCTATTGACCTTTTGGCCACACTCCTTTTGATGAAGACCAGGACATGGTTGGCTTTCTGGGCTGTGAGTGCACATTGCCAGGTCATGTTGAGTGTGTTCTCTATGCATGTTTGAGAGAATACTGTGAATATATAATTTTGCCTACAAACTTAAAAAAAAAAAAAATATAGAAAAAGGAAATATAATAGCACAAGATTTTACAGATGGTCAGATTGAAACAGCTGGAGTCAAAAGTGCCTTACTTGAAATCAACCCCCTGGGCCAGTAACAGCAGGAAGAAACCAAAGTCGTCTAGGTCATGTCACTGGAGCAAGAATTCCACTTGGCACTCTGAAATAGCCAGTGCCGTCACTGGAAGATGATTTCCCTCTCCCACTCAATGGAGCCACTTAACTTTGTACTGCTGCAGCTGTTTATGCATGCCCATGAATAAATGGATTAAGAACTGAAAGAATTTCAGACCCAACAAATTAATAAGCAAACAGTGAATTTAACACATTCTAGACCAGTGGAGTGGACGGTGTGGAATATGGGAACAGACAGCAATAGCACAGAAGGACAGGGAGAGAATGACATTTTGTTCTGCTCTTTTGGAATAGCAAACTAATGTTTTCCCTATGCTCTTCCAGCTGGAGTAGAGGCAGCTGAGGCTGTCTTTTCACTGACAGACATATATAATAGCCTGCACTATTGCAAAGACATGCCAAATGAAATCTTAGTGCCTGTTACTGTGGGAATATTGCTTTGTAAAAGCAAAGCTGTCTCTATGATTTTGATTTGCTGGATCTTATCTGCTGGCAGTAATGGTGATGTAAAGAACGTGTGAATCATCAAGAAGAGGAAATTAAAAACTTAAATTTTCTTTTCTTTGACTAAAAGCTCTCTGAATTTCATTTGACTGGAAAAATAAGACAAAAAAAAGAATTTCCAAAAATACAGCATGCAATGTTCTTCATTAGCAGCAAGAAGAATATAGACTTAAAATTCTTTAAAGTTATTAGAGCATATAAAAAAGGCCTCAAACACAATGTGGTTCTCATCGTGAACACAAGTGTTGGGGGAAAAACCAGAAATACCAAACCAAAATAATCGATCACTCTATTTAGAGAAATCACAGTCCTATGTACTGTATATAAAATATATAATAAGACATCTACTGGCATTTCATTATGTATAGTCACGTGTTTGTGTTCTCACAGGATAACCAAGAAATCTGCTGTTTTAATCTAAAGACTTTTTTTTAAAACTTATAAATAAACATGAAAGAACACAATTGAAAAATGAGCTCTTCAGCTAAAGCAGCACTGTATTATCCTGATTATTTTTAACAAACTTCAGAGCATTTACATAAAAAAAGCTCTTGTGTTTCACGGTTTCTTTTGAAAAGAAAAGTGGCCAGTAAACGTCAATGCAACATGGAGGAAAAATAAAGATTACTTTTTCAATATGAGCATATTTATCAAGACTGCTGTGTTTTTGTTTGCTTGAACATTACAAGAGACAAGCAAATAAATATGGAAGACTTGGAAGACTCTTATTTTTAATTATTTAAAATTCTGGACCAAAGTTGTGTTTTACACACATGTTAAAAGTTAACTCCTATTCACGTCAGTACAATAAACAAAAGCACAATCAAGCCCATCAGATCCTAATCTAGTTTGAAATAAAACTTTGTAAATTACTGCTGGTAAGAACCATCCTGGTTTACAACATTTAAAGGCAGAACTGTGGGACTTGGTCGTGATGCACACACCTCATGCCTTATGCAGAACCAGCTCTTTTAAAGGTAATTTGCAATCAGAAGAAACAGTTTTTCTTGCACCATCACCTTACAAGGAGCAGCAACCTGTTAATGTTATAACTCCACAGCAACCTGTTTTAACTACAAGCTCAGGTTTGGAGTGATGTCATTAGCAGACAATCTCCTTCATGCTTCTTGGTCTTTTGACTACAGAGTAAAACTTAGAAATATTATACCTCTTCCATGCAGAAATCGTTCTGAAAATGCAGACAATCCAGCACATTTTATTTCTAATAATTCAAGGTTATGTAAGCTTATCTTACAACTTAAAGCATTGGTGTCCACCATGCTCTCCCTCACTTATGCAGGCAAAAAACTGCTACTGAAAACACATGCTGAGAAAACCAGCAACCTAGCTATAAATAAGTATCCCAGGAGCTTACTTTCACCCTAATTCATAGGTATGTTTAATTCAAAAGCCAACATCATCACTGCCATGCCCCTCCATAGGCTTCAGGAGAAATAAAATTTTAAGGCACTGTGTCAGAACCCATGTAGTGGTTACAGTGCTGAAGCTGTGCTCAAGTATGGATCATTCCCCCTGGATTCACTATGATTTGGTGCATGGCTCTTCACAGTCCCATGTACAAAGGCGTAGCACTCCTCTGCTTCCCTGACAATTGCAAGTGCAGAATGGGGGAAGAACCCATAAATCAAAGAGAGAATATGTGTTACCTTATTCATATTGACCATAGCAAGAAATTTCAGATTCTTGAGAGTAACCATGATTTATTCTTCAAGTACTCATGGGGTACTTGAGCATTTCACATTTCAGTATCCTTACAGTTTGTGAGGAATAAGGAGCTTCAGTCTCTCAAGTTCACACTGCTTTCCTGGCCCAAATATATCATATA
Organism: Corvus brachyrhynchos; assembly: GCF_000691975.1. Taxonomy (NCBI): domain Eukaryota; kingdom Metazoa; phylum Chordata; class Aves; order Passeriformes; family Corvidae; genus Corvus; species Corvus brachyrhynchos. The sequence goes on along the minus strand of NW_008239054.1, from coordinate 1,915,689 downwards.
CATCTATCTATCTATTTATCTATCTCTCTATTTATCTATCTATCTATCTATCCGTGTTGTACTCGGTCTTGTCTGAAACAAGCACATGATGTCAAATGCCAGTAGTGAAATATTTTAGGATAGAGAAAAGCTCAAACAGAAGCCCCAACATATCTTTTTTTTCTGCCACAACCTTTGCAAGGGCATGCATCTTAGAACAGCCCTTTCTGGGTAACCACAGGCAAACATCTGTCTGATTGTAACCAAGCAATATATTCTGATACACATCTGGAAGAAGCCTGTCAATACTTCCACTACAAGTTACCTCACATGAAGTTCTAATACACTGGGGACAGAGGTCATTAAAGATCAATGGTTGATCTCTGTGGTAAATGAAATATCATATAAAGAGTGCAGGCCATGACTTCCTGAAATGCATTCAAATAGGCATTCAAAAAGGGTTTTCTCAGCACCATCTGGAAAACACTCCCAGAGAGGACTCCACGAACACCTGTAGTACTTTCTCAAAAATATAGGCAGGGGTAGGTTTTTTTAAAATCTATTAGACAGCATTTTAAGAGCCTTGCATAGCTCTGGACCAAGCACAGTTGCATAGGAGGACTAAATAGGGAATGCCTGTGAAAAAAAGCTCAGGAGGGTTTACATGCACTCCATAATAACTGATTTGGCACCAACTGTGCAGGCATAAAAGGTGTTTTCCAACAAGGCTGTTAAGCCCAAAGTCCTGACCAGGTTGTGGTTGAGCTGCCCCTGTCCATGGTACTCAACCAACCTGCCCTGGGCCAACATAGGTCACTGTGTGCAGAGAATTTGGCTTTTGGTGGCACATTCAACCACTCTGGTTGCCAGGTTTGGAAGACACACACTATGGTTTTGTTGGCAAAAAGCTGGCTTTGCTGGCATAGTTTAGTGAATAGGATTCATGCTTGCTCTCCTGAAAGACCTACTCAGGTCTTCCTTCAAGTGAGGCAGTGAGGCTAAAACCCCTTTGAAAAAACACTTCTGTCATCTTTGAATGCCGGTCATGGAAAGTGACCAAGCTCAGCCTTTGGCAATGAATGGCTTTGGGTATGATTCAGTTCCAGTGGAACGCAGTAGAGAACACAGGACTTTTTTTTAACAAGTCCTGTGGGGCAGGCAGACCCCTGTCCTGACCAGTCTGATAGTCCCAAGTACGCAAGGACAGTTGCACGTCCTCATCAGAGATTGAGGAGAGCTCTGATTTTGCAGGTGGTCCAGAGGTCTTTCCCACCTTGTTCTTTTAGATCCTTCCCAACTTGCTTTTTCAGAATCAGCATGGCTAAAGGTGTGTATCACACAAGGGTGGTTGTTTCTACAGTGTGTGTCCAGTTAGCATAAAACATTACAAACTGGCTCCTAATCTTATGTTCTTTCATGCATTCCATTTCCTACTTGTCCTTAGAGACCTAGGGAAAGGTGACATTCACAGGACATAACTTTGACACCAAATACAGGAGCTCAGTCTTCATGAGCCCTTAAAATCAAAGGGACAGTCTTGCCCTTTTACCAGGTGATTCAGGGAACCATTACACCCACTAAACACATAATGGTGCCATGGTTTTTGACTATAAGCACTGACTATGCCCATCAAATACAACAATAAACATGTCGCATCATCAGAATTTCTAAAGCCTGAAAACGTGAAGTTCAGGTGTTTATGCTCTCTGACTTTTGAGCTCGGAAGCAGAATGATGGGGGTTTATGTCTCTTTCTTCATCTCATCCCACCTCCAAATACATACCAAATGTAATGGAAGTCACTGAAGGACAAATACTTTCCTTAAAGCTAAATATAAACCAGCTTATTCAACCTCTTCAAGGAGAGACAGATGAGGTCATTGAGGGAAATGACCACCAATATTCAGACCAAGACTCTCCATCATCAATGGGTTTCTTGTCTGAACTGAGGAAGCATACAGGTCCGAAGTGGTTTCTGCCAAGTTCCCTCAACTGACCTTGAGGAAGAGTTCCAATTAAAATGAAATAAATTACATCAAATACTCAAGCCCCTCCATGTTAAGCTGTAAGTTCAGACACACACTCATGACCTCAATGAAAAAACATGAGAAGCAAAAGATAACAGGACATATCAAACAAACTGCTAATCAGGGAGCAAATCCAGTTCAGTCACAAGGGTGTATTGGGTTCTCTCCTGCTCAAGGAGTCCACCTAACTACCTGAGACAAGGTAACTGGAAATAGGTGAGACAAATTCTCCCCTAAAAGGGATTAGTTGATACTTCCTACATCTTTATCTTTCATTATATATTCCAAAGGATTGATATAAAGGCAAGATTCCAACAGACATTTCTGACAAACATTTACTTCTCCATCAGGTCTTGCTCTACTAATTCATGATGAAGATACTACACAATAACTCAACATTAAAACACTGTATTTAAAATAAATTAAAAATAGGTCAGTTCTTTGTATGCAAAACCCAAACAATTACACTCTCAGTGTAACTGGTTTAGTAGTTACCCCATCAAATCACATTACTACAGCTAAAGACCAGAGTAAAGCAATGCAAGCGATTTCATGCTTCTAGCCAACAAAACACTCGTTTCCTAGGTATCTTCAGCATTTAAAGTGAGCCATCATCAGCCTCATGACACAGAAACTGAAGGCTCCCTTCATATGGGACAGTCTGCTTGTTTCTAAAATGGCCTGTTAGTTCCCATGAAAGCACTCTAGGGTTTAGTTGTCCATAATTTCCTCAAGTGTTAAGTTTGAACTGAAACTTTGTCAGTGGTGTTTGAAAGACAACACCTTCTTTTCTTCATGGAAAATTTCCAACACTTATTATATTTGCGGTGGGTTTCTGAAAGGCAGGAGGAAAAAGAAGGAAGAGAACTTTTCACTGGAATTGAAAATACGTCTGAGAATATTTTTGGAAAGATGAATATTTTGGGAATTTGAGCTCTTTGAAATACTCAGAAAAGTTATAACCTCATGTCAGTGAAAAAGTTCATACAGACAACATTGAAATGTGCCCAAACTTTGTGTGATCATAAGGTTTTGAAATAGCTGTTGTTTGACACTTGTAACAGCCTCTACTGAACATATGCAATCAGCTGAAACCTCTGTATACGCCATTCTTGAAGCTCAAAATATCCCCATAATGCTCCCAGCTGCTGCCCTCCAAGGAAGGCCAAGGCATTCAAAGTAAGAGCAGCAGCTTGTGGGGGTTTTTGGTTTTGTTTTGAAGAACTATCTTGTTACTCAGATGGTGAGAAGAATTCTAATCTGAACGCAGAAGGAAATAAAATTTAAACCCAGAGATGTTCACGGAAATGACAGAGGGAGGAACTCTGACACCTGATGAGTGTCTGAGAGTTATGAAAAGAGATGAAGTGACTAGGATGAATGAGGGAAGTAATGAGAAAGACTAACAGCTATTTGGCTGGGGGAAATGCACAGATTAGGGCTGATGTGAGTGATGTTGAGGAAAGAACTGTAGAGAAGATAAGATACCAAAGCTTGGTATCTTATCAAAGCTTGACTACGCGCTTGATAGTGGCACTGCAACACTCTCCCTTATTTGTTTGTCTCAGATCAAAATCAGGGTTTTACTGACACAGGAGTTTGTGTCCCACCACTAAGAACTGGAACAAGTAATTCAACAGTAGTAGAAAAAAATTAATCCAAAACAATAGCAAAATATCAACCTTCTCATACCCGTTTTTCAGATGAACACATTCCTCTGTCAAGTTCATTACATGATCAGTGGTGTCAGAGCCCAGGACAGACAGTGCAGAGGTGGGAAGATGTGATGGAAGGAAAAGGCATTTAAGACAGCTTAAACTGGTGAAGAAATTAATGTAAAAGAAATTATGAATGTTGTTGAATGGATTGATGATGTAAATAAACTGATAGACTGATGTAAGTTAAAGGAAATTGATGTGAAAAGCATGAAATAGAGAAAGATCAGAGAAAGAAAACTAGGAGAGACTGGGCAAGAGTCTGAATAGAAAAAGGTCCCTAAGAGTAAAGATTAAAAATGAATAAATAGGAATACCATATCAAGTTTGAAAAAACAGCCCAAGGACAATCTTCAAACCAGAACTTAAGAGTTACTGAATCTCTCTGAATGCAGAATGTGTTTTCAAGTGCCTCATTTTCTTATCTGCTACACAAAGATAATGCTGCCCTTTGAGCTCTTGGATAACATCTAGTGACAAACCACAGAAAAATCCATGAGGAAAACAAACATTTTGTAACAGAGCTTGCACAGCATGAAATAAATTGCAAAGCCTGGGGAAGGACTGCTGATAAGAGCAGCTATTTAAAAGGTGTTCAGTAAGTGCGCAGGTGCGATGGTGCTCATTGGCTGAAGCAGAGCAGCTGAGGAAGAAGCTGTACCACTTTGCCATCAAAGGCTGGTTCAGCTGCCACACAAAGGGGGCAAGCATGTCTGCAAAGTAAGATCAGACAGTTATACTTAGTTTTCAAGAGTGTTCTTTATCAACCTTAACAGTATTCTCAGTGCATTTGTCCATAATCATCTTAGAAAAAAAGAAACAAAACCAAAACATTTATCACAAGCACATAAAAAAGAATACATACTAGCAATCAATATATATAGTTCATACACAATACAGTCAATGTTTCCATCATTGATATTGACCTAAATACTAAAGCAAGCTTATGGTGACCCACTACTGAATTTCAGGAATGTGGAAACCATGTTTAGAAGTTGCAGCTTTAAAAGCAGAATTTTTGCTCAGTGAGTGGATTTTGCCTGAGTGAAAAACAGTGTCTGCTCCCAAGACTGCTCCGTGCATGCTGGGGTAGGGTACTGAGATTGGGAACACCGGGGGCGAAAGTCTGCAGACAGGGACCCTTGTCACTACAGATATTTGATCCTCATCCGGAGTACGTGCTGTGCAACCCTGCTGTACCCCAAGCCAGTTTGGGGCATAAGTCTAAAAATCACAGAGGTGTCTCTGAAGAAGGGAATTGGGAGGGCAGGGGGAGGGACAGAGAAGGTAAGAGGAAGTTGAGAGCCTTGTTTAGGCTGGTGATAACACATAGAAGGAGGAAGGTGAAGTAAGAGGAAGCAGGATATTGCCCAGTATTGGCAGAAGTCCTTTAAGACCCCACCTGTCATTTAAATAAACCTACTTAAAACACACAACAGATACAGCATATCCTGAGTAGCACTTCAGTGACTCAAGTCAATGTGCTGTAACACCAGAGCCATCTGACGGCACTCCTCACAGCACACAACAGTATTTTTAGTGTTTCTTCACTTCAGGGAACCCAAAGCACTTATAAGGTCATAGGACAGAAGAATATTTGTTTTCGAACTGTAAACAAATTAAAGAGGCAAAGGAAAAAAAAAAAGGCTTATTTTGCATAGCACCTACATCAGTAAAGTCTCCACTAAATTGTCTGGGAAGAAACGTCAAAGTGATAAATTATTGAAAGACACACCCTAAACAACAGAGGTACTGTATTTTCAGCAGCTAGTGCAGGCCAGTGATCCTGTATTGCCTGAGTGCAGGAGGTAGGCATAGTCTCCTCTCCTGGCTGATAGCACAAGCTTTAGTGCCAAGAATTTACATGGAAAAAGCTGGAAATGCCTCACACAGTGAAAACAGAAAAAAAAAAATCCTTATTGTCTGACAATATGGAGAGAAAGAAATCATGTTACAATTAATAAATTGTGTATCAAACCCCACTTTTTGTAAAACTGTAGGAATGGGATAAACCTCTGCTTCCTCCCACTGCAGGCAGGGAGCCCCAAGTACAACTCTTCTCCCTCTGGCTTGCAAAGGGAAGACACAATATCCTGTCTGCCTTTACATGGCACCTTGAATTTGCTGCCTCACCCAGTCTGCTCAGCCCCTGCCTGTGCATCCACTGACAACCTTCACACACATGTGGGGAATGAGGGGTCACCAGCTCCCATTCTCCTCTTGTCACTCCAACACCACCATCAGTGTCTCCAGTCCTGTGTATGGAGGGAGGTGGACAGGGCAGAGGAAGAAGGTAGGAAGCAGTGCTGGCAGAAGGTAAACTGGTCCTTACACTCCATCACAAAGCAGCCAAAAGAGTTTCCCTCTTTTCTCATTCAACCCATGTACACAGGCATCTATTTTCTAGTTCTGCTTTCCTGAGGGGCACGTGCTGCTCCATTGGTGCTCCTTAGGGCTGCATAGAAGAACAAGCAAGCAGAAACCCTCCACAGCAGGAACAGAAACATTAATATTCCCATGTGTTCATAAAGATTATCCCTCACTGTCGTCAGCCTACAAGTACTCTGCGGTTTTTCTTAGACACGTATGTATGAACACAGCATTTACAATCAGTTAATAATTAATACTGTGCTAGTACGTGCAAGTCCTATGGCTTAGCTTTTAAGTTCTTCAATCATCTACAATTTCTTAGTATTTGATGGAGTAGTGATCAGAGACTCAAAAGCAGGTCACTGCCTTATGGTAACGAAAATAAGTATTTTAAGAGTTTACAGTTCACTGGTCCAGTTTTCTGACTGCACCTATGAGAACGAGACTGAGAGAAATCCATATGCATGCACCTTTGCAAGGATTCCAGACAGACAGAGCTAATATGTGACTTCAAATAATGTATCGGGATATGGAAATAACCCGAAGATGTTCGAAGAATCTCATTTTTGTCATGTCCTTATATCACACAATAATCACCTTCATGGAATAGCAGCCAGCACCTCTCAATTGTATTACATATTTGACTCTACCTCTCCCAATTGTCCTTTAAAGACTTTAATTTTCCCTGATTCTGTATCAGGATGGAGCACTCTGTGTGGCACCCTAGCAACTACCATCACAAATAACTGTGGAAGCCTGTAACCTTGAAATGAGAATAATCAAGCTCTATTTACCAACCATATTTTAACATGTTTTATGTGCATATATTCAATGCAAATAATTTATAGTGAAATTACCAGCAGCTGTATACTCTGTGCAATTATTCATGTCTGTGCAGGCTTATGAATGTCTTTTCTACATATTTTCGCCTTCTCTAATGAGATACTCTCAGGCTACAAGATTACTACAAAAAGGTAGAAATACTCTGTAATACACTTGTAATGAGTTGGAATCGGTACATTGTTTTCAAGGCTTGCTCATGAAGTTTGAGTAGTTAAAGCATAAAACATCCACAGTGGCTTTTAAGGCCCCTGGGAGTACTTCCCAAGTACTTACTCTTTGCTCAGTAGTTAAGGACGTGCATTTTTCCTGCTCAGTTCCTCATTTTACATGGAGTCTGCATAGCCTGAGGTGTCACATTTCATGGGAATTTCACAAAGCATAAAAAAAAAATTACTCAGAACCCAAAGATTCATTTTCATAGAGACAGAAAGCAACGCAAAGGCTCCCAGCCTCTGTCGGCTTTAAAAACAAGGGAAATCCATAATTTTATGGTGATGTCATTACTGAATTCCATGTAGACCCTATATCCTCCTCATGAGCAGTCCCAACATGAAAGGCCATTTCATATCATGCGCGGAGCAAGGAACAGCTCCGTTTTTTTGTAGATGTGTAAATTACTATAGGGTGGTTAAACTTTTGAACTCAAATTTGCTTCGATGCCAATTCCCATCCCAGACTGGGAGGACTTGTACTGTACACTCTGTGTAAGGACCATCTGGCTCTGCTTCCAGATGGATCACACATCACAATCACGTCCAGGGTTAAGGGAGGGAGGAGGAGGACAAAGGAGAGGGCAGTGCTTGCTCCAACAACTAAGGGAAAGCCTAAGGTTGTATTCAGTAGGGAACTCAGTGTAATGCGTGCATAGAACAAGCTTAATAAATATAGTTTTAAAATATGCAGATGAGAAATGGAGAAAGGAAATGCTAGAAGTGTAGAGTGGAAGGCAAAGAGGATGTTTTCCCTCTTTTTACGCTGCATGCTTCCAGTGTCAAGCTCTCCCAACTACCCCTGTACATGTAAACAAAAGCATTTAGTCTTAAAGAGATATTTGCAGAAGTGGAAGAGGATTCACCTACTGAGACAAGGAGGTTTAGTGCTTATATTATTAATTATGGAGACAGTATAATGTGCCCTTTTCTTCTGGTATAACAAAGAGCATTGTAACCTCATTGTTTCTAATCTAAAGGGTTCATGAATCAGGATCCTAAATCCATTTGTATTTTTTCATTTCATGGCTTTTCAAGAAGAGGCACATCTTGAGGTTTCTGCACATGTAGCAGAAAGAAGTACTGAGCCATCAGGTATATAGGTCTGATTTTTCTGGGACTGTTACTTTTGATCTGAACTACAAGAACTGGTACCTATAATGCTCACTGATGGAAAACTGGCAGTGTAGTCCATTCCACAAAGGGAGATGGCATGGCTGCATCTCTGCCAGGCTGTACCTCAGCTCAGCAGTGCTGCTCGTTAACAGCTACACTGATCTGCTACTGTTACAGCAGGGATGCTGCAACACATGTATCCGACAATGAGGCCCGTGGAAAGAATATATATAGACCGATTTTGGTAGATATTTTCAGAGATGTTTATTTCCCCAGCCTCATGGCCAGGGCTCTGCCGAGGAACCGCTCAATCACGGGACCCGAGGGTCCTTGCCCGCGCAGGGGAACACAAAACAACCAATGGGGAACGAGGCTGACCAGGGGCAGGGAAACCCCGTGCCTCCCCCCCAGGGCCCCTCTCCCAGGACCACATGGCAGGGGGAGGGACCCCAACATGCTACAAACTGGCTCACACAACTGTGGCTTGGTTTGGTGTGTTTTATTTGTAGGTTTTTTTCTAGTGGTGGTAGAAAACCTAGGTTGTATCTCCATGTGGAGCTGCCTTGTACACTGTGGGCATAGCAGCTTCCAGGTGGAGTTGCCATCTGTTGGTATGGTTCCATGGGAACTGTGGTCTGATGTCCAGCACAAAAATGAAGGATATGAATTTTGAAATGCCCACAGGACAAATGTCGAACTCTGATAAGCTTTCTGAAAGACTCAAGAGAAAGGTCAAAGAACTGAATTTACTGGGAGACTGTGCCAGCAAGGCTCTCTCAGAAGCAACACTCCCAAGTAATCAAGGTACAGGCATCCGATTTCTTTTTAAAGCTCAGGCTGTTACTGCAGCTACTTTGAGATCAAGTGATAAGTTTACATCATTTTAAAGTACTGCACATAAGAAGACAACTTGAATATGTGGAGACATATACAGGAACTTCACAGCTGCATACTGATACCTGCAAACTGAAGGTTAAGAGAGTCAGGGAAGTTTTCATACTTGACTCCAAGAAAATAAAGAAATACAAAGGTAAGCCTAATAAAGTGTTGTCTATTCCTATTTACTTGGGGCTGGGATACTTTTCTACAGCTGGAATAGTTTAAACAGTTCTCCAGTTCACACTAAAACAGGAATATTGCAAAGGTATGCACAGTATTCAGTATTAGTTCCCTTTTCACTACTAAACTTACATTACTACCATCTGTTTTCCTGCTGCAGTACCAACCAGCAAGACATGTCTATTTAGGATAGAAATAGCCTCTTACAGACTTTATTTCTATTTTTTTGTTATTTACACAACCCCTGCTTCCCATATATACATTTACTGCAGAAGAACGTGCTTCTCTATGCTAAATGCTTTGTAATACCTAACCTTTAATGCAAAAAGCCAAAGCACATAATTTATCAGGTTGAGGGAGGAAAGTTCAAGAGCACTGGAAACATTCATATCCTTGTAAATAACAAGGGGTCTTTTTGATTAAAACAGCCAGCCAATTCCTGGAAGCAGATCATCCCCCCCTTACAGAGAGCACACTTAGAAGTCCCAAGCATTCCTAGTAGCAGTTGGCTCAGTGCAGAAATGCCACCAGCTTGCTGATAACTTCATGCCTGGCTTTCAGAACGAAAGGGTTATCAGCAGCAGCTTCCACTGCCTGCTTGCAAAACCTCACCCTCACCTTCAACTTCCTCTAGCTCCTTGACATCTTCGGGCACACACGGTGTCCTGGTGACAGACAGTAACCAGATGGTCTTTTACCATCCAGCACTGAGTCGTTTCAAGAATTTAATCTGATTTCCCAGAATACGCAGCACAGCCCTTGGTTCCAAACTTGGCACGCAGGTGGGATCGCGTGCCTCTGGCTTTATAAATAGGCGTAACTGTTGGTGGCTTTGGCACATGTCAGCGTTTGAGCTGTTTGCCTGTTAGTTTGGAAAACCTGACCCCCTGCCTGGGCATTCATCTGTAGGTCTGACTGACTCTGGTGGCTCCTGTGCATGTCCAACAACCCTGTCAAACAGCTCAGTGCCTCCTAATTCAAACAGCACAGTCACTTTCTGCTTTATAACTAGTAGCTCTTATAGTAATTTCTTTCCATTTTTTATTGTTGTCAGCTACACTGTACTGTATAATTAAAAGCACGTGCAAAATACAGATTTAGAATTACCTTGCTGCAATAGGAAGCTGAGGTTACTAAAAGGGTAACTACCCAGATACAGCTACATTCTTTCTCTTCATCCACTCCTTTGCAAAGGTTGGCTTCCATTTACCAGCTAGACAGGTGAGGAATCAAAATATTGCCCCATTCTTATGCCTCAGTGGGGGACTGGAAACTTTCAGGCTCCTCAGCTCTCACTGCTCTACCTTGGGAAGTCACTGCTCCACCTTGGGAAGTCACTGCTCCTCTTGGGAACTTCTCCATCACTGGCAGTTCACATCTGTGCAAATTGCAGGTATCAGGCTTGAAGGAAACTGTTTTAATGGATCCCTCATAATTTAGGCATTTAAAAAAGATCAGAATGTGCCTTGGAGTTATGTTTCACATGTGATTTCAGTGTTTTAAGACACTCAGTTCTTTCTTATTTACATTTTAGAACTCATGTAGGACTTTTCTGGTAAAAGTTTCTCATAAAATTACTTAAATAAAGTCCTTGAAAGGTCTTGCAAAACCAGGCAAAAAATAAAATAAGAGCATTATTATATACTCATTCTATCTGCATGAAGATAAAAGCATGCTTGTACAAATGCAATTCCAAAACAAACAACATTTGCTATTTATAAGGAAAAAATTGTATGGCATAATAATAAAGATGCTGTTCTATCAGACTGACAATGCTGTTGACTTTGTGTACAAACTTATCAACCTTTAATCCTCTTAAGTGGTATGTCATTGTCCCTCAGAGTATGTCAGATCCCTCAACCAGGACAATTACCATAATCTTCTGTGCTTGCACCAGTATCTGTAGATATACACAGGACTTCAACACTTTATCAGAAGTGCAGAGTGTCTGTGACAGGACAATGGTCTACTGGTTCTACTGCATGTAGATGTTCTGCCCAGATTATTGAATTAAGTACAAATTATTGAAGTTTTGCCTATACTGTCCTTGGAGATATTTAAAGGATGTGTAGACATGGTGCTTAGGGCCATGGTTTCATGGTGGATTTGGCAGTGTTAGGTTAATAGTTGAACTCAATGATATTAAGGGCCTTTTCCAACATAAATGTTCCTATGATTCTACTTATCTTTAATCTTAGATTATATTAATGGTTTGTCATTTTACAGAAGAGGGGTTAACTTAAAGTACAAATATTACCTCAAATCATAACTCCTAGGCTTCTCCAAGCACTTGTTTTTCTTTATTTCTTCTTTAAAAAAAAACCCCAACACTAGAAATTCAAAACCACCAAATAAAATTGAAACCATCTCTCATCCAGACTTGACACTCAAATTCTTGTTCTCCATATAAGCACACATCTCTCACTAAATCAGAGCTGCCTCCAAAAGCTGAATTTGACTCAAGCATAGTCTAGTATGAGCACTGACTGCTGTCCTGTTTTTCCCTCAGCCTTCGTTCCTCAGACCTTGCAGCAAGGTCAAGACCTTTGCCTGCTCGGACTGGACACATGGCTTGTGCTTTCAGACCACAAGAACAATCTCTAGCTTTCATCTAATTATGGACACTTCTACATACTGATCTGAATCCACAAGCAGGCAAATAGGGACCCAAGTACACAATTACACTGCAAATGAGGCTGGATGACCTTTTGACAACCTTCTCGTTTGATCTGAGGGGCAGACAGCACAGGATCCCCCACCAGCAGAACTCCTCACATCAGAGTGTCAGCAAAGTCATCCCTGAACCCTCATAGCTTACTTTTTCAATATATTTTTAAAATAATTAAGCCTTGGTCTACACAAGCTGCTTTTTTTTCCTCACCTTGCCAACAGCACTGGCTAAATTATCAGAAAAGGTGAAGGCTACCATGGCATTTCATGTGTTGCTTTCTCATTCTGTGCAAGGAACAGACAATTTCAAAATTATATCCAAAGAATCTTCAAAATTACAATAAGATTTACATTAATTTTCACCAGTTATGGACATAGTTATTACTTTTAACCCATTCCCATTTATTTTTGAATATTAAGGTAACATCCACCATATGGCAATCTTGTAACTGGGACAGAAAATTTTAACTTCCGTGCTTCCAGTGAAGTTCTTCATCCTTATGGATCCTTATGGAAAAAGAGGAAGAGGGAGGAAATAACAAAAACAAAACAATCCTGTTTTCATGGGGGGAAAAAAGTCCCTCAAACCATGATTTTTTTAGATGTCCATAATAATTAAAAGGAACATTGGAGAATAAATTTAGGCTTAAGAACTGTTACATAGGGAAGATCAAAAGCTGTTTCCTAAGCTAGTCTTCTAAAAAAGTAACCCTCGAGAGAAGCCCTGGCTAATGTTGGTTTCCAGTCTATAGGCTATATGCTGACAGCAGGGAACACTTTGGGAAAGGTACCGTCTAGTTCAGGGGACCTGAGCAGAAATAAACAGTCATTCCTTAGCACTCAACAATAAACTGTCTGGATTTCTCCGTGTTGTATGTAAAAGCCACGCTTACCTTCTCTTCACTCACCCATTAAAGTAACTAAAATTTTCATGACTCATATTTAATCATTTTTTGGCAGTTCAGGCTGGCTTGAACCAAATCAAAATCCCAAAGCAGAAATTTGCGACCAGGAAACATTAGAGTGAAACAACATGGACTTTGGAAAAAGAAAAGAAATGTCCTCAAGAGATAACTTGTCCCTGGAACTCACTGAAGCACCTACAGCTGTTAAGTATACGTGTATTTCCAGCCTGTTTTCCCTCCAAGGTACAAAGCTATTTCTTGATGAGTGCAGGCAAACAAGTTGATGTGAAACACTGGGAAATTGCTCAGTCAAGATGAGGGACAGCCTCATGTGGGTGAGTCCTTGAAGCAAAGGAGGCAATGCCATGCCTAAGGCTGCCACTTACTGTCACAAGCCCTGCAAGCTGAGTTAGTATTGCCAGAGGAAAAGAGTGAATGACACCAAAGGTGCTGGAGGAATGCAGCCAGAATATGGAACTTAGGAGAAATCCCATCTATTTATGATTTAGGTTAAATGCAATGAAAATAAGGAGAATATATTCCACTCCAAAAGGATCAGCAGAACAAGGACACCACAGCAAGAAGGCACAACATTTCTAAAAGAAGACTACATTTTACTTCTCAAATCTTCACTACTTAACACTAAGCTTAGAGCATACGGGACCACCTCTGTGCTAACTGTGATCTACCTTCAGTAAAATTTACTCACCTATTTACCAGTACTCCTGGTTTAGTAAAATGCAGCACTACAATAAGTACACACAACTGCCACAATAAAACTCCCTAACCAACCACTATGATCTTCCAAAATTAATAACCAGAAACACTCTTACATGACGTATTTAATGCTTCTTTTCAGCACCCTCCTCAATGCATTCGGATAAGATTGTTTGGCTATACTGTACTTCCAAACCTATCTTTATCTCATTGCATACGCAGACCTATTCAGAAAGTACATGCTGGCTCCTGGAACTGCAAACCACCTGATATAATTTTGGAGTTGTAACAAGCTTTGAACTTCCTCAAAGACAATCAAGACCAATTTTGGTTCTGAAATGAAGCCCACATCACACAGAAAAGTTGTATTATTGTACAAGATGCTAGGATACACTACCCAGAGAGAAACTTCAGCTTCACACAGCAGCAATGTGGGGAAAAAAAAGACCTGATTTCAGAAGCTACCAATCCCGAAAGGCATCTTCCTGAAATAATGTTTTTAGCTTTATGGCATACTTCCAGTTAGTTTTTTGTATTGTTGTTTTGTTTGTTTATTTGTTAGATTCATTTTGAACAAGCTGTAATCTTGTTAATAACAATGCAATGAGATCAGTTTCATTTGTATGATGCTGTGGACATTGGCACTAAGGCTCTGTTTTATCATTCATTGAATTCACTTGAAAATTTCTCATTTTAGATTATAGAACCAAGCTCTTGAGAGCCACAACAAGAAAGAGACCATTATATCTCCTTGAATGATGGATGCATTAGAATATGGGAGGGGAAGGAGAAGGGGAAGGCTCCTTGAATGAAGGCCAGACTGTCCCATACAGCACTTTTATTTTGCTTCTAGTCTGAATTTCCTGAGAGCATCTATGGCCAGTTTTCTCCCAGAAACTTTTTATTGCACATGTTTCTGTGTCCTTGTCTATTATTCAAGTACTTTTATGTGACTGCACAGCTACTGACATAGAACGTAATTTCTGTACTACTGGCTTGTTTCTTTTACACCTCCAAAAGCTGATCTTATCTTCAACGTCTCCACACGAAGCCCCACTTACTATTTGAATCCTTGCTTTCCATAATTCAGCATTTCTGGTTCTTACAAAATCCTTCTACTTGTTTTTGTATATTTTTTTTGCTCCTCAATGTGTAGTTTGAGTTTTAGCAGTTAAATACATCAAAGCAACGTTTTCGAATAGAGCCATATACGTCAGTCTAAGAAAACTCGAATGAGCAATCTACCACAACTATGCATTCGTAAGCAGTCTGTATTTACTATGAGATCATCCAGCATCAGAGATCCCTTGGAGTGACTGTTTTCCCCTCAAAATACTGAAGAAACTCTCCAAATTTACAGCCTAGATTTCCTCCAATTTACAGCCTAGCCTGGCTAGATGAAAAACACACACATCCATTTGGGCCACAACAGAGGAAATCACTTTCTAATCACATAGCACACCTTTTCCAAATCACTCTCCAAACCCTATCTTTGCCAGTTATCCTTGTAGTGCAAAGAACAGAACCTAAACCTCTCGTTACCTGCTTAGCTCCAAAATGTCAGATAGCCAAACATTGTTTCCAGCCAACTGACCCCTAAGGTATGACTTTCTCCCTGTTTAGTCCATGGATACTGCATGATATCCATAGATACTGATGATGCTGCATTCTGCTGCACCACAACAGAAAGAGGTGATACAAAAACACATTTCCCAACAGGGTGATGGAGCAGGCTGGGTGTTGCCCCTCTCTGTTTCCCTGGTAATTTGAACTGTCTAAGCAGCATGGAGAAAACCCTCATAACCTGGGAGGTCAAGAGCCACACATCACTGCAAGAAAGGAGAGACACACAGCTCACAAAACTAGTCCTGCTGTGTCCAACCTGCTCACAGCAGCTCCTCTGTAAAAGATGACCGCACTCCAGGCAGTTGTTTTGTTCTGTGCCCTCTGACACAGTTATCCAGTAGAGGCTTTAGAAGGCCTTTCCTTTCTTAGAATTAGAGGTTTGCAGTATAATCTACAAGAAAAGGTGGGCAATGGGGAGACTATCAAGATTCCAAATATTCCAATTCATTCTGCTCACTGGTATTAATCTGCCCTTAATTTTCTTGCATAACATGAAAGAATCAGGACCAAACTGAGAAGCAAGTTCAAAGACACTTCACACAGCAAGTTGCTGCAGACCTGTGAGGGCTTTCAAGCAATAAAAACAACTTCTGGATGCATTTCCTTTACCTCTCAGGATGTAGTTCTGATAATTCTGGTCGGCTTCTGCTCCCACTTTGATTAAGCAAGTCAGACCTTCAGCAACAACAAACTCATGAACCAAGTCCTTGTCATCCTGTCACAGGAGAAAGGAAAAGCTGAATTAGAATTTTGAACGACAAAGAAATAGATTATATCATAATGTAAAAACAAATGCATGCCTGAAACATTGATTCTATGTTTCATGTGGTGCAAGCAAGTTGATAAGCAAAATTATTATACAGAAGAACACAAGCAGAATTCTGAGCTCTAAAATCAGAATGAAATGCATCAATGCAAAGCAAGAAAAACAAGCTTTAACCTTTCAGTCAACTACAGAAAATTAAAATCTGCCTGACTTTTCTTTTTTTTTTCATTGAAGGCTTGCAGACATCCTCCACAATACTATAATCTCATCATATCACATAAACAAATATCCTTACATCCCTGAAGTGTCAGGATCTACAAGAGAACACCATCTCTATTCCTCAGCATGATTCAGTATTTTAAGTGTGTACACCAAAACTTTAAAACTGGTTTTATTGCAATGTAATATTATATTTATTAACATAATATTAACTCATTATATTTAGAATATTTAAAGTGTTAAGAATAAGAGCACTGGTAGATAATATGCCCACACTGTGATGGAAAACACAGCAAATACAAGAGAAAGTGTCACAGGAGTTGATACTTGCTAAAGTGACTCACTCTTTTTTCACCATCAGTCCTTCCCTCAGGGCAGGAGAATAATCCCATACCACAGGTGGAAGTGACACCAGGGAGAGGAGGGGTTTCCTGGGCCTTACATACCTAACTGCGGTGCCAAGGGACTATAGAGCACCACATCTAAAGCTTGTCTACCCTTACAGAAGGCTCATGCAGACAAAGAAGCTACTAATAACTGGATTAAACAGCCCCTAATGAATTAGCCATGCAAATTAGGCACAAGACCAATTTAAGATCTTAATGGGAGAGAACTACTCTGCAGACAATCACAGTTGCTGAGTGCCTTCTTTTAAACAATCTTAATTTATGCTTTCATACACAACAGTGTAACAGACATAAATTCCAGCTTTCCAATAGTGCAGCCCCAAGAACCCAAGATCCATACAGTAGATTTGTTGAGAGTGATTTTTGAATTCATGGCAAACACTTAGAAAACTGCCAAGAGAAATAAAATAATCAAGCTCCTTTTAGTGTGACATTTCACTTACTTAGATTTTTTTTCCACTGGACAGTTTATTTATTATGAATTTCCTTCTTTTGCCAGAGATAATTTACAATAATTCCTACGGTCTGACCAAATGGGATACTAATAATTGGAAGGTAACCTAGCAGTTTGTGAGAAGTTTAGAAATTATGAGGAAAAAAAAAATCAGTTTCATGTTTTAGCTGGTCTAAGTTGTTAAAACAATTTGAAAAATATTTATCACAGGATAAAAGTGATTTATCCTTTAAATAAAGTATGAAAGTATACAAAGTGGAAGCATGAAATCATACCCCACATCTTGGTGAAAGCATATCATAAAAGCCCAAAATACATAAGATAAAATTCACCTCTGCATATGCACCCTTGAGCTAAAAATAATTTTTATTTCTTAATCTCAATGTTTTATTTTTAAGAGTGCTGGGTTTTTTTCAGTAGATAGATAAAAGCCTTAAATAGTGTTTTCTGAAAAGCTAAGAAGTTTACAAACTCATATGTCAGACCAAGGCACTACAGATGCAAGCACACAACTTTATGAAGACAAATTTCCTCTATGCATTTTCACCACCAGGTGAGTGCTCCCTCCCATGCATCCCTTTGTTACATGTGTTTTTAACTCAAGGATACCTGAATAATTTCTTGTTCTTCAAGAATTTTGTATTTTGTTTTTCCTAAAACTCAAGAGAGGAAACATACCCATGGAATCTCTCGGCGAAGCTTAATGTAAAGTATATTAAGGGTTCAGGTAAACTAAGGCTATGTGTCAGGGTAACAAGGCCTTTCACAAGGACTTTGCATGCCTAGGAAGTTACTCTGTGTGCCAAGATCAGTGATTAAAAATTCCCTGCTACTAAAGAGAAAAGATGCCAAACCCAGAGTGGGGCAGTAGTGGCAGTAAAGGCAAGGGACTAAAGACAGGAGTACATAGAATTTAGGAAACTAACAGAAACTGGTGGAATTGTACAGAATCAAGAAAGCTGTGGGGAAAACACCCTCCAAAATAGTTTTTCTAAAAATCAGTTGAGAAACAGATGCATAGTTAGACAACACAGTTGTCTAATTTAAGAGAAATAACACATATAACAAATCAAATTCTTGAGTGAAATAATCACAATTTTTTCCAGATGGTAATGTATCCTCATTCAAAAACATTTCCTTTTTCTTTAAATAAATTTTCTTGATACTTGAGTATACATTTTGATTTTGCATTAAGTGTGTTTGAATCCTCCTTGAATTGAGGAAAAAAGGAATCTATTCTGTATGGACACACAGTGAAATAAAGAATACTGGAAAAACAGAAAAAAGTAGGAATAACTGTGGTCTGTGGATTCAGACATGTATTAATAGACCTACCATGCCTTTTTGGGAAAAATAAATGACATTTGGATGATGAAAAATAAATTTAAGAATCGTCCATATAGAAGAGAAGTTAACAGTAGTTCAGTTTCAGAGTCCTTCAGGTTGAACCCAAAAAAACAAAATAAAATTTTTAATAGCATTTAGCCATTAAGGGCTGCTGAAATTCAGTGAAAGATAAAAACTGAAACAGCCACTGTAACTTTAAGGTGTTCCCCATAACCTTAAATAGTGAATGCATATTAGTGCATCAGCTGGGGAAAAATTAGAAATTAGCATTTGATTGTCAAAATAAATCAAGCTAAAAATATGGTTTTATGTTGATTTATTTGTGTAGTTAGTTATTTAATTATTTATTTTTTAACACGGACCTTTCCAAAGCAAATTTTGAGTTGAAGTTCTCCTGGAATTTTTTCAAAGCAACCAAGTCACAGAGTCACCCTAAACTGAAAGGAGATATATTGCAGGGGAACAGCAGAGGAAATAGAGGGGATGAGGAACTCCAACCAGACTGCTTTTGGAAAGCACTGAATAAACAAATCAAACCTGAATTTAAAAAAGGCTTTTAAGGTACTTCTCCTCTCCCAAATAAAAGGGGAAAAAGAAGGTGTAATCAAGCAGAATACAAACACATCATGCCTTGGACATAAATCTCAACTCAGTACATTATCTATCCCATCCTGTATATACGATGAGAGGAAAGAAGCAAACATCTGGAATGTGCAGCAAAAGATGAAAGGCATGCAAGCCCATACGGTCTACATTGAAAGGAGAATGTTTACATCAATTTTGGTCTAGGATAATTTTTTCAGACCCATTAACTCACTGACTTGCCAAGTTAGGTGACCTCAAGAGTAAAGGCTACTCTCTAGCAGTGGTTAAGAGGTTCAGGTTTCCAGGAAGAGAGCATTCATTGCATAGAATATATGGCATGAGTGTGACAATGATACCTACAAGTATATGCCACACGTGTGTGATAACAGCTAGAAGGAGGCAGGGAAATGTTGCCATTTGCTATGGAAATGGACTCCTCTGCTAATATTGCAAAGATTTATGAGCCCTTAATCAGCAGGCATTAAGGCACTGATGAGAAAAACAGCAAAACAGGCAAAGCTCTCTAAGCTTCCTGCTAAGCTCCTGCCAACCATAAAGATTGTGCAGTGACACAAAGGCTGGCTACTTAAAGTCTTCATGAAAAGATACCATTGGCCTCGTCAGATAACTATATTTTGCTCGTTTATTCACAGACTTGAATTAGATCATGTCTCTTCCTTTTTTTACGCATCCCAGAGGAAGAAAAAACAAGATAATATATGTCTGTGCAATAGATGGCTATTTTTGTCCAATATAATGAAAAGGACACTATACTCAAACTGGTATATTAAAACTTGCTTGTGTGGTTGACAAAATGCACAAACCATACTTTTTCACCTCCGTAACTCAGACTAGCAACTAAAAAGACCCTACAAACCCTGTACCATTGGTTCCTGTGTCATTGGCAAAGCAGTGGGGGAGTTACTGTCTTCTTTCCTACACTTCTGTACCATTTGACATATTTTCTAAGGTAGTTTTGCGGGGTCTTACCTGAAGATGGAGACTGAAGATGTTTTCCTAAGGAACGGCACTTTGCAAGAACATGTTTTATCTGATGTGCAGCTTCCACATGCAAAGATAAATTGTTTATAGACTGTTTAAGATAAATCTTTCTGAAGTCTGCTATTTCTGTGGGCCATATGTTTGAAAGCTTCTACCCAAAGCATGATTATTTTTATGCCACAAGAAAGTTGCTTCATTTCCTAATAAGAATTGAGGTTTTGGAACATAGTTTCTCAAGAGGATTTTTTTTTTTTTAATCTAACAAGCACTGCTGAAAGCTTCATTCCAAGTATTTGGGGAAACTGGAATACTAAGTGAATATTCACACTTAGATATGCACATATGTATTTCTTTCTTACGTGGCTAACAGCTGTGCAAAGTACTGTCTTTCCAAGGAATCATAACACAAAACAAGATGCTTGTCTATAAGTTTTCCACCAAGAAGAATCTCATTTTTATGTTTTGGGTTTTTCTCTCCCTGCTTTCCTTTAATAAGCTATCCCATTGTTTCTGGGTGCTTAAGCATTCCCATGTTTAATTCCGTCTTGTACAATTCTCTCCTGTATCTGTTACAAAGTTAAAGACTGCACATTTTATAATATTCATTTCTTTAAATAAGGAAAACCATTGGGTTCTCCAACCTGTGCTCTCCACACGACACATTACTAAGTGAGCCAGCAATCACATTCCATACTGACCAAACCTTCCAAAATGCACAAGTTGCTATGATCCAGCCTAAAAGTGAGAGCAGCACAGGCAGAGAGGAGAATCTCCTTGCTAAGCTTTGCCTGTGGGTTTATAAGAGGGATTGCATTCAAACTGAGCTCCAGAGGTTGATGCACTTCACTGTCTACTTGAGGAAGAGCTTCCCTCTCTGCTCTGTCACTCTACAACATCCCTATTAAGAGAGATTTAAACTCTGATTATCAGGTCAGCTCTGGTTTTGTCTGTAAACCAAAAATTGTACAAAGATATACTGCATTCACATTTCAACAGTGTGATAATTCACCTAGGCAAAAGGTATGATGAATATTGCCAATTCACCGGGCACCATGACTATGAGGAGAAATATATACCCAGCTTAAAGTGGAGGAGCATTCTCTTCTGCAGCCTGAAATCTTTTGGGATACAGAATCCTACAAGCAGAAAGGGTGCAGCTCATTCAGACACTACCTGGCTCCTGAAGTAAACATCCCTACTTTTCAAGAGAGAGAGTTAGTGAAATTTTGACTCATTGCTATGTTCATCTATGAAATAGTATGCTGGCAGAGTGCACTGTCCCCAGTCCACATTATTATGTCAGAGCGAGGTCTCCTTGGAAAGCCCTCTTCCTCAGATTCCCCTGCCAAGAGTACACACTGCTCAGCAAGGAAGCAGAACTGAAACAGAAACCCCAAATGATTATGTTCAACGTGAAAAATTAAAATAAAAAGGAAAAATACATCGATCAATACAATGCCAGTGCATTTTAGCCCTCCAAAAAACATAAAAGATGGCTGCACTCTTTAGAAGTTAGAGTACATTTTTTCTAACACCCACCCCCCCCTTTTTTTTTTTAATCTCCTGCAAAGTCAAGATAGGATCACAAAGTTCAGCTGGTTTTAGGAGGATTAAGGTTTAGGGATTAAGCTTCATTCATTTGGGGATGTAAATTAGCGGCAGAGGGACAGCAGCTGACTGGTGAGGAAAGGGAGGAAGGAGGAGGCAGGTCAAAGAGCAAACCATGCACGACTGCAGGCTTTTGCCCGCATAAATCTCAGATGACAATGTATCAGGCACTCCACCACAACAAAGTAAAATAAAGGAATATTGCCCAATATATTTCAAAATCTTTCTCTGTTACTAAGTGCGTAAAGGCAGAATGATAAAATCCAGGTTTCCATTAGCAATAGCATCAATGATGAGTAGGTCCTTGTTCCACCCTTCCTATACTTAATAGTGCAAAGAGAATAGACATAGATTTTTTTTCCAAAGCATTCCTTTGGCTCTGGCGGACCCTCACATAGACAAACAAAACCCAAATCAACCCCATACTTTGCCCCTAATTTGACTGCCCTGGGCAGCAGTAGCAATGTGGCAGCACAGGGCTATGACCATAACACATTTCCATGACCCGAGAGTCTTCATATCCACAGGCTCCCTGTATAATTTCAAATGCTTATACGATTCACCATCCCAGGAGCAATGGAAAATTAACATGCAATTCCTCCCAGCCGCCCTTTTGGCTGCCTACCTCTGCAACCCCAGTGACTACATTAGAAATATATCACAACTAAGCCTCCACAATAGTATTTTTAACTATAGCTACCTGCCTTCAGTATGCATCACATCTGCTGAAGTTACCAGCAAAATAATTACTCCCATTGACAAGACTAAAATGATGTAGTAATAAAAGCTATGTTGTGCTCTATTAGAAACAGAAATCCCAAAGCATTTCCATAGTCCAGCTTTTTTATTGGCTAAGCGACAGGTCGCATTTTACAGATCAAGATTGGCTTGCAATGTTTGCCATTAGAAAAGCTTGCTCTGGCTTGAAAACTGAGTAAACATAGTCAGGAAGTGATTGAAGGAGCACAGATCGCCAAGATATAATTTATAGTTCCTTTCCCACACTTCAAACTATAGTTCTGTCCTTTGGACTCCAAAATTATTGATATAATTAAAATCCTAGGTTGCCAATCCAGAAGTGCCTGATATTATCTAATTCAATTGTCACTGTTTATTTCAGTCCATTTTAAAAGCCAAGTCATCTATTGCAAACAAATCTGGAAAGAAATCATTCCAAAAACATACACACACGCACATATATACACACATCCATACATAAAGTGAGGTCCTACGAGTCTCTCAAGACTGTGTTGCCATTTCAACCTCAATTATTTATGAAGCTACAAAACAATTTTATGTACGGACCAGGTAAGCCAGTGGTTAAGTAGGCAAGTCTTGTACTAAACATGAAACCTCAGCTCTACATTGTGTCAGGGCACTACATTTAGAAGATGAACCAAACACAGATCTGAGAGTCCTCTGCTGCAGAGAGACCATTTCTCTAGGACATGTATTTCCACTCCCTGATACTTGGTAAGCCAGAAACTACCCCAAGATAGGTGCTAGGCAGGTTCACCTGCTGTCTTCCTTCTGTCAAATTCCCACCAGCACCTAGAAGAACAACTCCTTGAGAACAAGATTGCCCTGGACTGGGATGTCCCAAAATTGCAGTAAGCTGCTAGAAATAACTGAGGCAGAAGCATTTTAGAGGTGAAGGGTCTGCAAGGATCAAGCAGCTGGTTTGTATCTCAATGGAAGCTCCTTTCCCTTGCTCTTCTTGTTGATTGCAAATGCACTTCAGCCACTTTACTGCCCTCAC